>NW_008339846.1:2105270-2116773 GCF_000622305.1 Nannospalax galili | reverse complement strand
TCTCTCTCTCTCACACACACACACACACACACACACACACAAACAAACAAACACACATATAATTAAAAATAAATAATTTGTTTAAAGTGAGCTGTGGAACCCAACAGAGAGTTCTTGAAAGAAGAAATACAAACGGTTAAGAAATATCTTTAAAAGAGCTCACCACCCGAAGCCATGAGGGAAATGCAATTAAAACTACCCAGAGATTTCATCTTACCCCAGTCAGCATGGTTAAGATTAAGAGAGCAAAGACAGCAAATACTGGTGAGGATGTGGGGAAAGGGGACCTGCGCTGTTGGCAGGACTGCAAACTGATGCAGCCTCTGCGGGAATCAGTGTGGTGGTTCCTCAAAAACTAAAAATAAGGGCTGCAGAGATAGCCAGCCATTAAGAGCACTGACTGTTCTTGCAAAGGGCATGGATTGGATTCCCAGTACCCACACGACAACAGTCTGTAACTCCAGTCCCAGGAGACTCTGACCCCCTCTTCTGACCTCCACGGCCATTGTATGACACGAATGCACTTAAACACATGCAGGCATTACACTCATACACATAAAATAATAATTTTTAAAAAGTTAACTAAAAGTAGATCTACCATAAGATGCAGATATGTCACTCGCGGGCATATACCAAAGGGCTCTGTTTCCTACTACAACGGCACACACACATCCATGTTCAGCACCTGCTCTGTTCTCAATAGCAGGGACACGGAAGCGGCCCGGATGTTCATCAACTGAGGGATGACGAAGAATGTGATCCGTGCACAGTGGAACTTTAGTCCACTGTAAAGAAAACCGAAATTATGAAGTTTGCAGTAGATGGATGGAACTGGAAAACATTGCCCTAAGTGACATCACCCAGACTCAGAAAGACAAACACTGAACGTTCTCTCTCATGCGGATCTTAGCGTCAAATCTTTAGATTTGTGAGTTTAGCCTGGATTACCTGTAGAATCCAGGAAACTAAACAGGCCACTGGTGGGGAGAGGGGAGAAAGATCTCAAGGGAGGGAGGAGGGGTAATAGAACACAGGTAACAGGAAAGGGAAAGGGGGGAACAGGGAGGGAGGAGTAAGTGGGGAGAGGGATGGGAAGGCAGAGTGTCTGAGAGGGAGAAGGGTAACGCAGTCTAAACTCCTGCCCCCTTGGCTCCTCCAGTCTGGGTATTTGAGAAGCCACCTGGAGGCCTACTATTTTATAGGCCTACTATTTTATTTCATATATGAGAGTTTAATCCCAGAATCCACAGGTTGCCAAGCAAAAAAACCCAGTCAGTGTCAGGTGTGGGCTACTTCCCCTCAAGTTGTTGGTCAGAGGTATCATGGAGACCTTCAAACTGAAACGGACTGTTGTCACTGCTCTTGGTTGCTAATAAGAACTTGATGGTAAAACTCTATTGCTGAAAACACCATACACTTTGGATACAGAAAATGGAGAAATAAGTTGGTACTGACCAGGAACCTTCTTCCCTACTGGCTAGCTTTCCAATACCAAAAAGTGCTATGCATGCTGTTGGGGGTGTTTTGGACAGCTTAGTTGTCAACTTGACACACATGGGTAGAAGGGATCTCAATTGGGGAATTTCCTCCATTAGATTGACCTGTGGCCATGTCTCTGGGGCATTTTCTTGATTATTGAGTGATGTGGACTGTGGACAGTGCCGTCCCTGAGCTGGTAGTCCTGGTGTTTAAGAAAGCAGGCTGAGAACAGGCCAGGGGAGCAAGCCAGTAAGCAGTGTACCTCCATGATCTGTGCTCCAGGTACCTGCCCTGGGTTCTTACCTTGATTTCTCTTGATGATGGACTGTGGTACAAGCCAAATAAACCCTTTCCTCCCCAAGTTGGTTTTGATCAGTGTTTTTATCACAACACTAGAGGGTAACTAGGACAGGGGGGTAAATCATCAACAGTCTTAACCAGCTGTGAATCCTATGAGCTGCAGTGTTGACCACAATATGCCCATGGGTATAGTAATGGTATATATGTTATGGAGATAACCAACTGCGTTCTGATTGGATTTAAGGCCCAATCCATAGGAGGAAACCCATGCTTGGTATGGTAAATATGACCACAAGTCCATGGCTAGGGAGCTTATAGGCCCTAGAGAACTTACTATTTTTCTCTTTAAAACTGCCTTTTTTTTTTTTTTTTTTTTTTTTTTTATTTTTTTTTTTTTTGATCTTTTTGAGACAGGGTCTCCCTGCAGCCCCAGCTGTCCTGGAACTTACTATGTAGACCAGGCTGGCCTTGAACTCACAAAGATCTCCTGTCTCTGCCTCCCAAGTGCCGGGATTAAAGGCGTGCACCACTATGCCTGGCCAAACTGCCTTTTAAATTCATAGCTTTGCACCAATAGATTAGTGCAGTCACAGACGTCATCAGAGAAGTCTCATTATACAGTGGATGGCAGTTGTTGCAGAAACTCACAACAGGATCAAGTGTAAAGACTGTGGAGTGCCCAGCCACAAACACCCCCAGCTCAGGGCCCATCACAGAAAAGGTAGCAGAAAGAGTGTCAGAGCCAGAGGTCAGGGAGAACTGGACTGACACAGTGTGTTCTGGACATGACAGGATCACTGCACTCATGAACTCACAGCGGTGTGGCTGCCTACAAAAGACCTGCACCAGATCAAACCAGTCAAGATTCCAGCAAGAAGGGGGAAGGAGATCATGAGTCCTCACCCCTAGCTAAGGAGCTATTGACAGTTGATGTCTTCAGAGGGTAGGTCAACCATGCCCCAGTAAAGGACCCCACAACCATGGCCCCACAAAGTGGAACCAGTAGGCTATTAGGAAAAAGAAGAGGCCACGATGTTGGGAGGGATAGAAATGAGATGGGGGTGCACCTTGGCAGAGTCAGGGGAAGGAGTAGCAGATGAATATGACCAAAACGCTTGCATGAAATTCTCAAAAAAATAACAAAATATGATACTTTTTAAAGCTACCTTGAATGGGGTTGGAGAGATGGCTCAGTGGTTAAGAGCACTTACTGCTCTTCCAGAGGATCTGGGTTCAGTTTCCTAACCCACATTGCAGGTCATAACCACCTGAAACTCCAGTTCCAGGGGATCTAACATTGTTTTCTGGCCTCTGCAGGCACCAGGCACACACTAGGTCCACATACATACACACATACATACATGTAGGCTTAACATTCATAGACATTAAAAACCTACATTAAAAAGAGTAGGCTGAGGCTATGGCTCAATGCTAAACCCCTTGTCAAGAACGCATGAGGACCTGAGTTTGGATCTCCAAAGGCCATGTAAAAGCTGGGTGGGTGTGGCAGTCTGCTCAAACCCCAATGCAGTAGAGACAGACAGGGAATTCCCAGAGCAGGCAGATCACCATCCAGGAAGACCCGCCAGAGGGGCTCCTGAAAGATGCCCCTACAGGTCACACGAGAATTCCCTTCAAAGGAGATAAGGGATTACATGATCGTTATGGGTCTGAACTGCCCTGAGAAGGCAGAAGAATGGAACAACCTCAGTCAGAGACACAGCAGCCAAACGCCTGTGCAGCTCCCGCCCTGCGGGGCGCTCACCGCACACATCTTCCCAGGACCCAGGCCTGCACTGCTTCCATCAGGCTTTCACTGCAGTATGAAGGGATTCCTCTTTCACTTTTCTTTCTTGTGAAGAACTGCCATGGGCTTTGTTGTTGCTTCTGAGCAGATGTGCTGTGAACCCTGAAGAGGTCCTAGCTGCCTACCAGGCCTCAGGGTGGACTGTAGTGGGCAGCTCTTCGCCCCCCTCCCCCCCCCAGCATTTTGCTGTCTTCGCTGAGGTTGGTGCCGTATGGTAGAAACGGAGTGAGCCCACAGGCCCCATGAGCCCCACCTTGCATGTGCGCACACCTGCACTCACATCTTTCGCCAAGGCGGCTAGGGCATCTCTCAGGCTGGATGAACTGCAGTCCACGTGCTTCATGATGCCTCTGAGCCTGCCGCTGCCCACAACACCCGACAGGATGCTACAATCTAATTTTATCTTACTTTTACACATAGAAGGATTTGCCTATAGCACAGAAGAGTACCTACCCCTTCACCCAGTGGAAAACTTTCCAGGCTGCTATGGTTGATTTTTTTTTTTTTTATTTGCGACAGGGTCTCCCTGTAGCCCCAGCTGTCCTGGAACTCACTATGTAGACCAAGCTGGCCTTGGACTCACAAAGATCTGCCTGCCTCTGCCTCCCGAGTGCTGGGATTAAAGGTGTGCGCCACCACACCCGGCTTATGGTTGATTTTCTAATGTTAGTGAACAAGGTCCCTGTTGATATGAGCATGTAATCGCTGACTACCTGAACAACTTAACACAGCCATGCTGGCCACCTGTCAGTCCTCAGATATTGTTACTTGCTGTCCTGAGGTGACAGAGAGCAATTTTGTCTGGGAATAAGTAGAGAATTAATTGATAATTACTCAAGTGCCATTCACTGTAATTTAGAAAATATGATCTTTGGGGACTGCAAAGATGGCTCAGCAGTTAAAAGCACTGCCTGCTCCTGGAGAGGACCTAGGTTCAATTCCCATTACCCACATGGCGGCTAACAACCATCCTTAACTCCAGTTCCAGGGGATCTGATGCCCTCTTCTGACCTCCGCTGGCATTGCACAATATGGGCGTACTGCAAGCAGAACACTTACACACATAAAATAATAAATAGCTAAGAGATGGAAGCAACCTAAGTGCCCCTTAACTGATGAGTGGTTAACAAAAATGTGGTATATTTACACAATGGAGTTCTATTCAGCAGTAAAGAAAGATGTAATAATGAAATTTGCAGGTAAATGGCTGGATCTAGAAACTGTTATACCAAGTGAAGTTACACAGACTCAGAAAAACAAATGACGTATGCTCTCCCTCATATGTGGGTCCTAGCACCAAATCCTTTTAAATTCCAGGTCCTTTTAATAAGATGATGCTATACAGCAGTCCCTTCCGCATGAAATAACTACTATCATCATGACTTCAGCTGAGCCTGATTGCTAAATATTGTCATAATTGGGCTTGTTGACAGTTGTGCTCATTCATTAAAGGATGCCCAAGCAGGGTCATTTGACCCTCACTGGAATATCCAGCCACTCTTCCCAGCCAACTGTATGTAATTTGACCCTAATCACACATGGTCTCCTGGATTTGGGGAGGGCTAAAGTATACAATCTGGGGAAGGCTAAGAAGAGAAGGCATGACCCATGCTGGGTAAAGGATTTCCAGTGTGCATACCCTCAGGTCATACATACACCTCAGGAACCCCTCAGTTACCTCGGTAAGTAAGCTCAATAAATTCATTGGTTCCCCAGGAAAACTTGAATCAAACATTGGCTTGACACTAGAACCTTAAAAGTGACTAAGCACTGCTTAGCATCCCCAGGAAAAATAGTCTCACAACAGATGGAAAATTTATTTGTTAATGCTATTATGTCTCATAATTATTTTTAAAAAAAGAAACTGAGAATGTAAAAGATGTTAAAAGGATATGGGAATGGAATTATTTTCCAAAATAGAAAAAAATGAGAAAGCCTAAGCAAGTGATAAAGGTCTGTTTAGGTTTGTTATGATATATAAAGAATGAGACAAAAGCCACTGTGGTAGCACACGCCTTTAATCCCAGCACTCAGGAGGCAGAGGCAGGCAGATTTCTGTGAGTTCAAGGCCAGCCTGGTCTACATAGTGAGTTCCAGGACAACTGAGGCTACAGGGAGATCCTGTCTCAAAAAGACCAAAAAAAAAAAAAGGACACAAAAATAATATGCACATAATCTTAAATTTTCTATGGTCATAGTTTAGTCAACTAGTTTAAGGAACAAAATATATATCTAGTCAAAGTTTATCTGAGACTATTTGGTTTTATACCCCAGTCTTATCTACATAGCACATAATACTTGAAAGTACCAGACTGGTGGAACTAACCTTCTTGGATGTTTAACAACTATAGTCTGAGGCCTATACTAGTGTGGTCAGAGGGACTTAAAGGACAGTTTTTGCCCCTTGCCCTCTAAGGTTGACTAAGTTCCAGGGGACTATGGAACATCTTTCAAAATGTTCTGTAACTGTGGTGAGTCACCTGTCCTCTTGTTCAGGGAGGACATGGAGACCCAGGAGATGGACTTGAACCAGTGTCCAGTCTACAAAGAGGAGGGTCAACTCAGAGGAAACATCTCATTCATGCTTCCAAGTGAAGCCAGCCATGGTTGAGCAGGACCTTTGATTTATCATCACATAGATGGAACTGGTAAAAGAAAGGAGCCAGAAGCTCCTCCCAAGCCCATGTGACCCCTGAGGAACAGATCCTCAAATGACCTTAAGTGCAAAAATAATTTATTTGGGCCAACTGTATGGTATTAAATAACCAAAAGGAAAGTATAACCAAAGAGTAAAGTCATCTGTATATTTCTTTAAGAGTTCAAGGGATTATACTTCCCAGACATTAGGCTTAAGTCTATATTAAAAGTTATTTAGACAATTACTTCTCATTGGTGATTTTGTTTCTAACCAGAAAGTGCTGCTCAGATGTAAGACTTCAAATCTTGGTCTCCAATGCTGTAGCGACCACTTGTAGCTAAAGGAGACAACCAATTATTGATCTAAAATGATGGATAAATTTGTTTTCTCCCCCTATCTAGAAGTCTTTGAGAGGGAACTGACACTGATTCTAACCACTCCAACAGCTATCAAAATACCTGAAAGCAAATCCTGAATCCATCACTCCAGAGTCCAGCCTTGGAAGACAAAATAAAAATGAGGAGGAACCCAAGAGAGGGATGCTTTTGGAAGCCCTCGTCAGGAAATTCCAATGGGCTCTCATGTGAACATTTGAAAATTGCTCTGTTCTGACTTTTTTCTAGTTCCCTGTCTAGAACTTGTACTGAAGGGGTACTCCAGTTGCCTCACCCTGCATCCCTGTTCAGCATGGAAGAAGCCAGAGTGGTCTACATCCCGATTCCGTATTGGCAATTTGGGTAACCTCTTCAGAGGATGGCGTGATAAGAATAGGAGGTAGGAATTGGCTAGGCAGTTAGGGTAAAAAGACCCCAAAGAAAAGTAGCCAGTTTCTTGGCTAAAAGTTGAAATGTCCTTGGGCCTCTTAGCAACATACTCTGTTCCAAAGGCCAAAAATGTCGAAAGTATTTTGGAGCTTGTATCTAATCCTTAAAAGATTTTAGGGTTACCTCTTCAGAGCGGGGAGAGTTAGAGTAGCCAAAAGCCCCATAAAGAAGAAGAAAGAGTATGAAGTTATCAGGAAAAATTGATGGAGAGATATGGGAGGAGTTGGAGGGGAGGGAGTGGGCATGGATTTTATCAAAACACCTTACATGCATGTATTAAATTCTCAATAAATTATTTAAAAAATAAAAAGAACAACAAAAAATAAATAAATGAAATTTTTAAAAAAGAAAATATGATCATTGTGGGATGAGACCATTCTCAGACTGGTTTTGTGGATGAAAAACAAAACATAAAACAAAAGTCTTTAGTTATTCACAGCCTGAAACCCAGGACAGTTCCCAGGACGGTTCCCGGGACAGTTCCCAGCCCCACTGTATTTCTTCGTGTGTCCAAGCTTAGCTGTAAATACAGTAAGATATCATCCAAACCAACAGGCTGAAACAAAATTTGCAACACCACCACTCTCTCACTTAAAAACAGGGACAACAAGGTGGGAGGGAGTGGGCCTGGGAGGAGTCAGGCAGGGGGTGATGCTGAGTATGATCTAAATATACTGCAAGCATTTGAATCTCTGATATTAACATAGGGTTATGGGGATGGCTTTAACGGGAAACTCTTTGAAACGAGGCTTTACCAATTGAAATTTTACATAACCTTGTGAACAAGTTAATCACATGCTTGGAGAACTCTTAGAACTGTGTCCTCCTTTTGAGAAAATGGAGCAATCAGCCCTACAATGATTTGGAATCCTGATGTAATTCTTCCAAGCTAAGCTGAACACATAGCTTTAATCTTATACCATGTTCCCTATTTGTGACTCAGAACAGTATGTTAGTGAGATGCAACAGTAATGACACTGAAAAGAAGGGCGTTGCAAACAATGTCTCCCCCAGGGATGTTGTAAGCAACATGGGGGTGTAGCTCAATGCCATCTGTCTGTGGGGTGCGTGCTGTTCTGAGTGAGGGGGCAAAAACTAACTTACTCCTTTGTAAAACAACAAACAAACAACAGTTATCAAGGGTGTTCCATGCCTTCCTCAGACTGTGCTTGATATGCTGTTCAGTAAATATGAGAAGGGCCCTTCTGTTAGACAGTAGGGGATAACTGGACAGGATGCCATAGACATGGTTCTGTGAGAACAGTTCTGAGAGGAATCAGAACACATCTGACCCACTACTCCAAGGTGAAGTTTCTCACTACAGGAGTATGTGCCACCAAGGGTAACTTGAACACAAGCCCTTGATCCACATCACATGGGCTGAGGATGAGGAGAGGCTGCCGCATGGCCAATAGGTGGATAGATACGCCACAGGAATACCCTGGATGATTTGTGTTTGGGGGAGGAGCATGAGATTTTGCTGTGTGTAGTTTCAGACAGTTTTTGAAATTTTCCGTTTGATATTTTAGTCCGTAGCTGACCGTGGGCAGCTGAGCCGACGAAGAGGGGACTTCATAACATGAAATTTTCATCAGCGAAGGTGGCGTTCTTAGGTAACAAATAGTGCTTGTTCCCCTCTCGCCTGCCAGGTATAAGCTCTCCTCGGGTGTAGCAGTTAGTTTTTGGTTGCTGTGATAAAATACCATGATCAAAAGCAATTTAAGGAAGAAAGTTTATGTTGGCTATGATTCCAGAAGAAGAGTCCATATGACAGGGGCGATACTGCAGTAGGCAGAGAGCAAGAATTGGAGAGATCACATTTCCATTCACATGCAGAAAGCAGGGTCAGCAAACTGGAAGTGGGTGGGGTAAAGCTATAAACTCTCAAAGCCCACCTCCAAGATTTTGCCTCCTAAAAGCTCCACAACCTCTTCTACAATGCTGCCAACTGGAGTTAACAGAGAGAAGTCTCTAAAAAGAAGATTCATTTTTTTTTATTTTAAATTATGTGCATGTGAGTGCAGGTGCCCATGGAATCCAGAAGCATTGGATCTCATGAAGCCAGAATTACAGGTGGATGTAAGATGCCCTATGTGGATGCTGGGAATCAAACTTGGGTCCTTTGCAAGAGCATTATGTACGCTTAACCTCTATGCTAGAGAAGTAAGTTTTGTTTGTGAGTGTTATTAGAAAAATGATCATATTTTGGCAATTATTACATTGAGAACTGTAATATGGAGCCAGGACCCAAGAACCTCTGAACAGACAGGCCAGCTGCATGCTACGTGATCTGTCATGCTGGATTTGCAAACATTAGCTAAGCTTAACTTGAGTTTTTTCTTGTGCATTATACCCATGCTAAACAAAGGCAGAAAGCAATCTCAACCAATCAGAAGTGGGAACAGCCCCCCAGAGAGGGACTCTCCAATGGCATGGCTGAGACCAGCCAGGCTTTCTGCCTTGCTGGGTCCATCCTACAAGCATCTCTGAGCTTGTTTCCGCACAGAACTCCTGAACCATTTTCCTTTGCTGTGCCCAATTCAGAACTTTTGTGTGCTCAAACTCCACATTTTTATTGGGCCCCAATTCACTTTTACAGAGTGAATTTTTGTACATGTCCATACTTCCCCTCACAGAACTCTGTGAAGGGCTGGCAGGTGTGCACTGTCTGCCTGGCTTGATTGGTGTTTCCTTGTTTTTACATGCCTTGGCACGTGGTTATTTTCCATTATGTATTCTTGGGAGAAATAGCGGCTTAGGTCTTTTGCTCATTAAAAATTTTTTTTTTAGTATTTTTGTACTGGGCCTGGAGAGACGGCTCCGTGTATGAAAGTTCTTGCTATGCAAGCCTGAGACCCTGAGATCCAATTCTCACATAAAAATTAGATACGTAGGACAGGCATCTTCATCCCAGAGCCTCAGCGGGGAGATGGAAGTGGAGATAGGAAAATTCTCAGAAGCTGGGGGTTAGCAAACCTGGTGTGCAGAACAGAACAGAAAACAACAGAGACCTTGTCTCCAACAACATGAAAGAAAGGTAAAGAATGGCAACCGAGGCCGTCCCCCGACCACACTGCGCTGTGGTGTGTGCTCACCTTCTCAGGATGCTCACAGGACAAAAATGAGTGCAATTCAAATTTTTAAAATGTTATTGAAGTCTGAGAATTCTTTGCAAATTGTAGATAAAGACCCTTTCAGGTGACTGATTTGTAATATAAATCCATAGTTTGCTCGGTTGCCATGCTGAGTGGTGTTCCAGGGCATGATGTCCCCCACATGCGGGACAGCACCGCAGAGCATGTCCCATCACTGTCCCCTCATCTGCTGATGCTCAAGCTGCTGAAGCCGGAACTCTGGCAGTTTCTCTTCTTGTTTGCCTGAAGATCTTCGTTTGTGGCTTTCTGAACTACATGGTGCCTTCTATCGCAACTCTTTTTTTTAGACCAGCACAGCAGATAAATAATTCGGTCACCCCCAGGCTGTCCTCCAGCCTAAGGCAAGAGGTGCCCAACTGTTTGGAACATGACCCCCAAAGAACACCATGTAGAGACTTTTGTTTTTGACAGGGTCTCACTCTGTAGCCCAGGCTGGTCTGGAACCCACTGTGTAGCTCAGGCTGGCCTCCAGCTCACAGTGATTCTCCTTCCTCAGTCTCCTGAGCCATCGCATCCTGAGACTTTTTTTTTTAACCTCTAAGATGCAAATCTAGTCGCACTCCTTGTCCTCCCCTGGGAATAAGTGCACCCACAATTTCTAGACTTCAAGTTCTTTGTCAGAGGCAGGAATTCTGGGGCCACTGTTGCCCGCTGTGAGCCAGCGATCAAGGGGATTCTGGAGTCCGGCAACTTCCTTTCTGCAGCCCCCCCCACACACGTGCTGAGGCTCATCTTAGGGTGACTCTCCCTCTACCCCTCAGATGCTTTCACAGGATTTTAATGGGAGCAAGATGCAGTGAGCACACATGGACCGACCATTGTGCCTGGATGATCTGAAAGGCACATCTAGAAGCATGAAGAACAGTCTTGATACATTTTTTTTTTTTTAAGGAAAGAAGTCTCCTTTCCAAATCACTATAGATAACAAAAGAAAAAAGCCATAAAAAAACAGAAAAGATGATAAGAATAATATTTCAGTGTGATTAGTCAAAGAGTGTGCTCTCATTTATTAAACTGCAAAATCCATCTATTGCTTTGTTAAAAACAACTAAAAGAAATGCCATTAAAAAAAATTCAAAGGCAGGGGTTGGGGATTTAGCTCAGTGGTAGAGTACTTGCCTAGCAAGGACAAGGCCCTGGGTTCCGTTCTCAGCTCTGAAAAAAATAATTCAAAGGCAACTAAGGAATGCCTGATGAATACCAGATACATGCATCTAGAAAAAAAAAATCACAGTCACAATGTGGTAATGTTCTTGCTAGAGAACTCAAATCATGCAACAGTGAACAGGAAAATGATGTT
>NW_008339846.1:2099923-2105171 GCF_000622305.1 Nannospalax galili | reverse complement strand
GGTTATAAGGAAAAGTGTAAATGTAATTAATGTTTGACTGACAACAACAAAACAGATGCCCTTTAGATAAGACATGGTTCTGTCACTGTTACAAAAGGTGGCCCTTCCTTAGGTTACCAAGAACACTCAAAATCCACAAAGAAAATTTACAGAAAATAATCTCTATTCACACTTGAGATGAAGAACAAAAAATTCTTTTATGTAAAAAATCTAAATGGGTTAGGCATGGGAGCACATGCCTGTAACCACACACTTGGGAGGTAGAGGCAGAAGGACTGTGGATGTCAGCCTGGGATACACAATACAAGTTTGTCTCAAAACAAAACACCAAACTGATGAAAAATAAAACAGCATTCTAAATATATTTTGCTACAAAACTCTGGATCAAAAAATCTAAAAAGCAAGAACTAGACATTATTTAGTATAATAATTATAAGAACATAATTTGAGGTGGGGTTGAGACAGGGTCTCTCTATAGCCCCAGCTGACCTGAAACTCACTATGTAGACCAGGCTGGCCTCAATTTCACAGAGATCTGCCTGCTTCTGCCTCCCAAGTGCTGGGATTGAAGGCATGTGCCACCATGCCAGATCTAAGAACATATTTTTAAGATTAAAAAATTTTTTTTTGAATTAAAAAAAAATTTATGTGTATGACTGTTATGCCTGCATGTATGCAAGTGTGCCCATGTCATGAAGTGCCCTCAGAGGACAGAAGAGACCATTGGATCCCCTAGAATTGGACTTACAGACAGTTGTTAGCTGCCATGTGGGTGCTGGGATTAGAACCTGGGTCTTCTGCAAGAACAGCCAATGCTTTTAACCACTGGGCCATCACTCCAGCCCCAAGATTTATTTTTAATTGTGTATATTTGTGTGTGTGTGTGTGTGTGTGTGTGTGTCTGTCTGTCTGTCTGTCTGTCTGTCTAGAAGAGGGCATCAGATCCTCTGGAGTTGAGTTATAGGAAGTTGTGAGCAGCCTGGGTTCTGGGAACTGATCTTGGGAACTCTGCAAGAGCTGCAAGCACTCTTTGCTGAGCCATCTCTCCAGTCCCATAAGAGCACTATTAAGCTGAAGGAAATATGTGTTTACAAGAAATACACAAACCTCCTAAGCCTAAAAACATGCTCGCTGAGAGAGCAAAGGAGCACATACTCTTCCAGGCAGCTATGAATGGATCAAAATGCCCACCCACGTCAGAACAGAGACAGAGACAAAACTGACTTTTAAATTAGCTGAGATTAAAAAAAAGAGATAAGCTAAGAAAATGAAGGCTCATAACCCACTAGCTAAGCAGATGTGCTCCAACCACCTGCCTGCTCCAGACTGCCACAAAAGCACACTTCTTTGTTATTTCTGATCTGCGTTAAGCATGTCTGAAAATCTCAAAAGAAGTGAATGATTTAAAAAATCATTTTTGAGACCAAAATTTTTTTGATCTTTTTTTGGGCTCTCCCTGTAGCCCCAGCTGGCCAGAAACTCACTATGTAGACCAGGCTGGCCTTAAACTTATAGAGATCTGCCTGCCTCTGCCTCCTGAGTGCTGGGATTAAAGGTGTGCGCCACCATACCATTTATTAAATTTTATTTAATAAATAAAATTTTATTATTTGTGTGTGTGTGTTTGTGTGCATGCCACTGTGTATGTGGGAAGTCAGAGGACAACTTTTGAGAGCTGACTTGTCTCTTTCATTATGCATGGGTTCTGAGGATCAAACTCAGGTTGTCAGATGTGTGCAACAAGCACCTTTACTATCTACTGAGCCATCTCACCCGCTCTGAGAAGTAAATGATTTCTAAAAGGTGGAAGAAAAGATCCTCTGGCTAAGGCAGAAAAGAGATCAGTAATCACACTGGGACTTGAAAGAATGCTCAAACTATTCTTGCCAAAATTGCACAAGAGTTCAGAGAACCATTTTAGTGTCCCAAGCTCTTCTCCGAGCTCTCACCCAAATAAACAGGCAGCGAAGGGCAGCAAAGCCAACAGCTTCGAATCCTGCCAAACTGGAGATTCCAAGAGGGACAGAGGGAAGGTTGGACTTCGTGAATTTAGTAGAGTGTTTAGCAGAGTGATCAATCCCTAAAGATCTACAGCTTCCATTTATCTTAGTCAAAAAATCTATCAGGGGACAGATTTGCATTCAAATATCTTAAAACAACTTTAATTAAAAGCATAGAAGAGGGACTGGAGAGATGGCTCAGCGGTTAAAAACACTGGTTGTTCTTGCGGAAGACCTGGGTTTGAATCCCAGCACCCACATGGCAGCTAACAACTGTCTGTAACTCCAGTTCCAGGGGATCCAATGGCCTCTTCTGTCCTCCGCGGGCATTGCACGACATGGGTGAACTGGCTACATACAGGCAATACACACATACACATAAAATAAAAATAATAAATAAAATATTTAAAATATTTCTCATGGCACCCCATGGAAACTGAGAGAACAGACCGTGAGCCCCATGGACACTGAGAGAACAGACCGGTGAGCCCCACAGACAGAGAGGCTGAACAGTGAAAATGAGTAAGTGTAATTGGACTTACAGCTGTGTTTTATTAATTTCTTTCATGATCATAATTCACACCACTGAGTAAATTACAGTTTTAGGAAATGAGTCCAATGTTAGAACAGGATTCCTCCTAAGTTAATCTCACTCAGCAAGTCTGGGGTCAAGGAGGAGCAAGCATCAAACCAGTTGTGCCTATATTAAGGCTAGGGTGTGGCTCAGTCACAGACCACTTGCCTAGCAAATGCAGAGTCCTGTGGTCCCTGTCCCCACCCCCAAAAGCATCGATAGGACGTCAACTTCACATTGAACACCGCCAGTTCTCATCTGAGCACCTTCTGCCATATAATCCTTCCAGAACACACCAGACCCCGCTTTTGAGCTATGCAGAAGACATCTACAATATTTACTGCTTTAAGTTTTCAAGCAATTATTTGATCAGCAAATGGGAAGGCAAAGGATTTGACAATAAACTTCCACTGCCAAGTCTAACAGCAAGAGATGTTGCAAACTGGAGGCACAGAGATCAGTTTAGACAGGACAATTAAAGAGTAGAGGAAGGCTGGAGGGGAAGGGCGCAGGGAAGGCAGGAGGTGGGCACAGGGAGGGCGGATTGTGGACGCAGGGAAAGCAGATCTTGTGTATTGCATATGCCATCAAGTGCCTGAGTGTTGGATAGCTTTAGTGTCAACTTGACACACCTGGGTTGAGGGAGCCTCAATTGGGGAATTGCCTCCATTGGACTGGCCTGTGGCCATGTCTGTAGGGCATTTTCTTGAGTGATATGGGAGGATCCAGCCCACTGTGGGTGGTGCCACCCCTGGGCAGGTGGGCCTGTGCTGCATAAGAAAGCAGGCTGAGCAGGGGCCAGGGGAGCAAGTCAGTAAGCAGTGTTCCTCCATGGCCTGTGCTTCGGCTCCTGCCTCCAGGTTCATGCCCTGAATTCCTACTTTGGTGTTGGGTGAGCCTGTCCTCCAAATGGCAAACAATGGGCAGGTGCCTTCTTCTCTAGCTTCTCACCCACTTGCTTCAAACACTTCAAACTAATTCGACTATAAGACCCCCGCAGGAGGGGAGGGTCAGCGGGAGTCAGTAACCCCACCCACCCAATCAGTCAGCCTTAGCGGCATGAGGGGGAGGGGCTAAGGATGGGGACGGGAAACCAGAGAGAGAAGGGACAGCCTTCACCATCTTAGACCACCTCCAAGAGATCAGGGCCCCAACTTCGATGTAGAAAAAAAAAGTCCAAGGTGCCCACATCTTTTCAAGCACCCCCACTGCCACCCTATGCTCTGTTAGGAAGTCCAATAAATCCTTTTGTTCCCTATAGTTTGAAGGACTATTATCTCAGTTTGTTGTAAGGAGGGCACCAGGAGCATGGAAACCTCAAGCCTCTCCCAGCAGTAAATTTAACTACACTTGGGTTCCTTCAGTGATGAACTGTGACCCAGGAGATGTAAGCCAAATAAACCCTTTCCTCCCCAAGTTGGTATTGGTCAGAGTGTTTTGTCACAGCAATTGAAGGCAAACTAGGACAAAGATTGGTGCCAGAAAGTGGGCTATTGCTGTGATAGACCTGACCCAGTTGTTTTGGGGAGGATTGTGGGAGGCTTTGGAGCTTTGGCCTAGAAAAGCCATTGAGTGTTTAGAGCTTAGTGAGCTGTTACTGTGGAACTTGGAACAGTTCTGCTGAAGAGAAATGTGGAAGATGGAGGACTTATTTGTGAAGCTACAAAGGGAAGCAGAGCCTATCAGGGCTGTTTGTGTGATATTTTGAATTGAGAATCTGTGGGTGTTGGTTGGCTGGGGCTGAAGAATCAGCTGTGATTGAGAGACCAGAACCACTGGAACCTTTGCTTTCCTGAACAATCAATGCTGGTTAGCTTGGGGCCGAAAGATCAGCTGTAACAATAGACCAACATCACAGAGGGGAAATCTTCTGGGTGTATTTCCTCAGAGTCAGCATGTAAAAGCTGTGGTCCTGAGGGGGCCCGAGACTCCATCTCAAGCTGGAAGCAGGACTTGATAATGTGTGAAGAGTCTCCTGCTTGGTTCTGGTGTTGAAAGCATGAAGGGGTCACAGAGACCAACCAAGGCTTGGCAGCCTGAGACCAGGAAAGGCCATAGGTAAAAGTGCAGCCTCAGTTGCAGTGAAGACCCCATGAAGGGGTCATGGAAAAAATCTCAGGCTTTACACCCTGAGAGGTCAGAAGAGCTCATTGGTGAAGGTGCAGCCTCAGTTTCAGTGGAGACCATAGGACGACCACCAAGGGCAGCAGCAGGTGTGGAATGGAGCTGGCCTGGGTCTGCGAGACGAGCTGTGTGTGCTGTGGACTGCAGAGTCAGAGAAGTGGAGCTGCCAGAACCCTTTGGAGCCCCGAAGATTGTGAGTGAGTCCCAGATGTCCAGCCTTGAGTTACTTTGCTGGATTTAGGTTTTGCCCAATTCTTCCCTTTTGAAATAAGAGAGTATTTGTTTTGGATTTTACAAGAGCCTATAGTTAAAAGACTTAAAAGAGACTTTGAACTTTTAAAATGTTTGGATCTTCTAAGGACTGTGAGACTTTTATTTTCTTTTTTTATTTATTTTAATTAAAAGAAGCATTTCATTACAACAGCATTAACCTATTCAATAACATTTTTCTGAGCTAGGGTACATCTCTTTCAAAATTGGCTGTACATTTCTAGGTTTACAGATGAATTATTATGCTTATATAATCTTTTACTCATTATAAACTCTATAA
>NW_008339846.1:2097777-2098231 GCF_000622305.1 Nannospalax galili | reverse complement strand
AAGAGCAGCAACAAACATGGATGTACAAGTGTCTCTGCAATAAGACGAGTTCTTTGGGTATATGCCAAGGAGTGGTATAATTGGGTCAAATGGTAGGTTCATTTGTAGTTTTTTTGTTTGTTTTTTTTTAATTTTTTTTTACAATTAAAGTTACAGTTTTAACAAAATATTACAGTAATTCAGATTTTTTGGCATAATGATTACAGATTTGATAAATACATTTTATATCTCATAATAACGATGAAGATTATACAAAAGCTGTTAAAACAATTATAAGAATAAATTCAATTGTCACTTAAGTATCTAAAGCTATTTTCCTTTGCATTCTTCCAGAATGATTTGTTCTTATTCTTTACCTTAATTTGAGGGACTTCAAGAAGATACTTGTTTTGTTTTGTTTTTTTCATACAGAAGAATTCATTCCAAGGCAATTGACATTGAGACGTTTTCACAT
>NW_008339846.1:2061397-2091424 GCF_000622305.1 Nannospalax galili | reverse complement strand
AAAGGCTGATGGGGTTGGAATAAGCACCAAGATTTCCCAGGGAGTGGATTGAGTAGCTGGGTTGTACTGAATGCAAAGGATCAGGGAGAGGCAAGGTAAGCCTTGGAGCCCCAGAAAGAGTCTGTCTGCCCCAGAAAGAGGCTGGCGGGTGTTGCAGGATCAGGAAGCAGAGAGACGTGGGGGTGGGGCCGGGTCTAGAGGTAGTGCCTCTGGGGCCCAAGGAAGGCACCAAGCCGGTGAGTGGGGGTGAACAGGGTCAGGAATCAGCAGTGGCTCCCCAGGTGTCTGGGGCCCCAAGACTAGGAATGGCACAGGGCCCAAGCTAGGAGTAGAGAACAGCGGGGGAGATGGAAGGGTGAGCGAGGCTGGTGGAGTCAAGGCGTGGAGGGCTGCATGGTAGACTTACCCCCAGAGAGGCCTGAGGGCGGGAGAGCGGGCCAGGAGAGTTAGCCAGTGGTGCAGGTCGGGGAAGCAGGGAGAGAGCAGGACTGTGAGACTTTTAAATTTGTACTATCTTATGTTGTGATATTAATGTTAAAATCATATTTTGGGACAAGAAATGAAAAGCTTGTGGCTTATTAGTGATATATTTGTGTCAAGTTGACAAGGTGTCTGTCAATTGTGCTGAGCAGTTTTAGTGTCAACTTGACACACCGGGGTTGAGGGAGCCTCAATTGGGGAAATCACCTCCCTTGGACTAGCCTGGGGTATCTTCTTGATTGCTGAGTGTTGTAGGAGGGCCCAGGCCACTGTGGGTGGTGACACCCCTGGGCAGGAGGGCCTAGTTTGTATAAGAAAGTAGGCTGAGCAGGAGCCAGGGGACAAGCCAGTAAGCAGCGACCCTCCGTGGCCTGTGCTTCAGCTCCTGTCTCCAGGTTCCTGCCCTGAGTTCTTACCTTGGGCTCCCTCAGTGAGGAACTGTGACCCAGAAGATGTAAGCCAAATAAACCCTCTCCTCCCCCAGTTTTTATTGGTCAGAGTGTTTTGTCACAGCGAAGGCAAACTAAGAGAGGTCATCATGTGGCGTTCTGAGTAGAATCACACACAGTGTCACCACTCCACATCCTTCAGTTCGGGGCCCTTGGGACAATGCGCAGCAGTGCTGGTTGGGCCAGTGTGGAGGGCTCCTACTGATGCTCAGATTGCCACAGAACCTCAAATGGACGAGGGTCCTTCTGGTTGGAGATCTCTTCAGTCTGTGCTTAGGTGAGCAGTGTCTTCTATGGCTGCGTTCACCTCCACTGGCTGTTAGGGCACTGTTAATTTTTTTTTTTTTTCAGAGCTGAGGACCGAACCCAGGGCCTTGTTATTTTTCAAATGTTTTGGCATTTTTCTTTTCTTTTTCTTTTTTTTCAGTCTTTTTGAGACAGGGTCTCCCTGTAGCCCCAGCTGGCCTGCAACTCCCTATGTAGACCAGGCTGATCTCGAATTCACAGAGATCCTCTTGCCTCTGCCTGGGATTAAAGGCATGTGTGCTGGGATTAAAGGCATGTGCCACCACGCCAGCTGGCACCTTTCACGTGTAAAAAAATACACAAAAATCTTGGTCTCAAGTCAACATATCTAGTCTATAAGACAATGTGGGTCAGAGGGTCTTCCATAGAAAATCAGGAAGAGTTACTCTGAGAAAGGGGGAGGTACGTGGTAAGAGCAGCTAGTTTTGTTGTTGTTATTTTTTGTCTTTTTTTTTTTTTTCAGAGCTGAGGACCGAACCCAGGGCCTTGTGCTTGCTAGGCAAGTGCTCTACCACTGAGCTAAATCCCCAACCCCTATTTTGTTTTTTGAAACAGGATTTCCCTACACTGCCCAGGCTGGTCTCAAGCTTTTGATTCTCCCGTCTCAGCCTCCATAGTCCTGGAAATTCAAGCACAGACTACCATGATGGGTCCTTGGGTGCACTGGAAGTAATTCTGTTTTAAAGATTTTTTTTAAACTGGAAATCAATTTTTAGAGCTAATGAGAGGAAAAGCACCAGAAGAGGAGGTCCAGGGCAAACACCATGCAGCCCACACCCACCCCTGCAGGCTGGTCACCCCGCTTCAGTTCTCAGTGAGGATCCCTGTTCCCAGCTTAGCTGTGTGTGTGCCTGGAGCCAGGAAGAGCTGTGAAGGGGAGGCTCACACAGACCAGCCCCCAGCCCTCCCCCAGGGTGGGTGAGGAAGGGGGATACAGCCTTGGAGAGCCCCAAGGACAAACCTCCTGAGGGCCCTGTTTGCCACACACCACACCACCACTGGCATTTCTTAAGTCAACTTGGGGACGTTCAGTACTTCTTTGAGTCTAACTGTAAGTCTCTATCCTCACATGAAATTAAAAGTAGCATTTCGTTCCTCCATCTCCATGAGCCCCTCCACTTCTGGTTATTCTTCAGTCTGAC
Organism: Nannospalax galili; assembly: GCF_000622305.1. Taxonomy (NCBI): domain Eukaryota; kingdom Metazoa; phylum Chordata; class Mammalia; order Rodentia; family Spalacidae; genus Nannospalax; species Nannospalax galili. Next base: position 2,089,047 of record NW_008339846.1, on the reverse strand, counting down.
TCCAGAAGGTGACATGTGAATGGGGACTCTGGATGGGAGACAGTGGCAGGGCCTCTCCCTCTGCACCCACTGCCAGGTATGGGAGGACAAAGGGCTGGCAGAGCCCTATTCCCATGTCCATCAGTTTGGGGGCCTGTCCCTTGACACCTTTCTCTAGGGGAGCTCTGTTTCTACACTTCAGATAATGAAGCCAGGTCCTGGGAGCAGGGCCAGTGCTTTGTGCTGGGAGAGAGCCGGGGGATGAGAAATCACTCCAAATCATGGGAGACCCCAACAAATTCAGAGACTCAAGGCCACTGAAGGTAGACGTCTAGTCATCACAGGGATCTGGGGTCCCCTCTGATGTGCAGATCAAACCCTGCAAAGGGTTGATGGAACCCCTTGGAAGTCAGGGAGGCCCCTTCTGTTCTGTGCTCCTCATCCACCCTGCCCAGGTTCATGTCCTCTGCCACATGTGGTGCACACATGCATCTGGGTTTAGGCTAGCTGGTGGGGCATCTCCATGAGGAAAGTCAGTGGTGGTGTTGCCAGTGAGCTTGAAGAAAATCAGATTCTTTAGACACTTAAGGCTAATGGACTGGAGGGCAGGAAGACATAGCAACATCTCAGCAAACCAGCTGTGCTGCTCAGGGTACTTCTGACTGCAAGTCCCCAGTGATGCACCTTCTCCCACAGGACCTCCCTCTCCCCAGGACTGGAGAGGCCCCTGGTGTCTGGCTTAAACAGAATGACTGCCCACAGGCTGCCAAGTGCTGTCTTGTCCATCCTCATGTCACACATTTGGCCTCCAGCTTTGTCAGCACCCGATCAAAGATGGCTCCCACACCTGCAGAATGGGCTGAGCTGAGTTTCTGTGCACCTGAAGACCTGTGGCCAGGAGGATGCCATCTCGAACATCAATGGACAGATGGAAGGAGGAGGTGGCCATGAGGAGCTCATTCCAGTCTGCCCATAGCAGTGTGGCCTGGTCATCCAGAAAGAAGGAAGAAAAGTGGGGGAGGCTTGGTCCACTCAAGTGTGAATAGCTGTTTGTCAGCTGCCTGGCAGATGTCAGTCACAGGGTCATTTGGCCCCTGCAGCTACCCCACGTTCCCAGGACCCTCAATGCCCTGGTCACTCTTCTGCTCCACACCAAGTTCCGCTTCCAGGATCCTGTCCACATCTCCCCCAGGCCCCTCCCTGTCCTTGTCCTCCCCACTGACACTCCTGTACCACCTGCCCTCCGTGCAGGTCGCCAGGCACTTCTGACAGTGACAGTACTGACAGCGAGCTGGTGCTTGTTCACCGTGCCGTCTTTGTTGTCCTGACATCAGGTCAGGACCGCCAAATGGTGTGCCCTCACAGCTGTGAACCCCATGGTGATTGCCTAAGCTTGGTTCCTGCAGACTGCACACAGCTGTTTGCCGGCCCCTAGGACCATGTAGGCGGGGTGGACAGTGCAGGCCCCGGGCCCCTAAGACTGGTGCTTCACAGCCTCAGGGGAGCCAGACCCACCCTCAGGGAGTGACACTGTTGAGTTAATCTGAGGGCTGCTAACAGGCCCAGAGAATCCTGGGGGATCCCCATGGAAGAACTGATGACTGGGAAGGGGGGCCCAGTGGAGGGGTAGCATTGGAGGTGGAGGTGCTGACGGGGAAGAGGTGGGCCAGGAGGAAAAGGGGAAGTGATCTGAGAAAGAAGATTTGAGGAGCTGTCTGGGCTTTGGAGACAAGTTGTCAAACAATTTCACTCCTAATTGTCATGAGAAGAGTCAGGGAGGGCAGTTCCCGTGAAGCCTCCAGGCCAAGCAGCATTTGAGTGATTACTGGGTCATCGCAAGCATGTGGGGTGGACCAGTCAAGGCCTCCATTCCTAGCTTACATCCAGGTAGCCAGACAGTTCAAGGGGAAGACAGGGTGGAAGAGACCCCTCCAAGGATACAAGCTCAGCCTTCAAATGTCTAGGGTCCCCTACCCTGGGGACAGGGTCCCCTTCCCACACCTGATGCATCAGGTGCAGGCCGAGCCTCCACTGCACGTGGGGAAGCTCTGTTTTTAAAATTTTACTTTGTAATATTGAGAGGAATTTTAAGTACCTTAGAAAATTCTGGTTCTTTCTAGGCCAAAGGAAGAGCAAATATGGCCAGCGAGTGAGTGGTGATCCCCTGTGCTGACACGTGAGGCCCAGACCCTCCCACAAGGTCAGGGCGTCTTGCTGTGCAGGAGTCACAGGTACCCACCGACCCACACACAATTCACCTGAGGAGCTGGGAACTGGACAGGACCAAGTGAAGGATGACTTTTCCCAGTCTCTGAGGGCAAACAGCTCTCCAAGCTCCCTACCAGTATAGCATCTACCATAAAGGATGGCAGGCTGCACTCTGTACCCCCACCACACACACCCAGGCCACTCTGGCAAGAGCCTACCAGGCAAGCGCAGTTCCCTGAAGGAGGCACCCCACCGCTGCCAACCTGGGTAGAATCCTTGCAGGGCTGTAAAAGGTGGGGGGTGGTGTGTGAATTTGTTTCCTGCATATAGTTTTGCCATACAGAACCCAAAGAGGCAAGTCTGCAGGGTGCGGTGGCTCACAACCTTAATCCCAGCACTTGGGAGGCAGAGGCAGGCAGATCTCCGTGAGTTTGAGGCCAGCCAGGGCTATATAATGTCTCAAAACAATCAAACAAACCAAAGAGGCCAGAGAAGGGATTAGCTGTGCTATCAGGAGCTCTCGACGCCTCGCACAGCAGCAGTGTGGTCCCACACCTGCATGCAGTACGGTCAGGCTATGGTCAGCTTACTAAGGGCATGTACTGGATCGCTTTAGTGTCAACTTGACACACCTGGGTTGAGGGAGCCTCAATTGGGGAATTTCCTCCATTGGACTGCCCTGTGGCCATATCTGTGGGGCATCTTCTTGATTGTTGGATGGTGTGTAAGGGACAAGACCCCTGTGGGTGATGCCACCTCTGGGCAGGTGGGCCTGTGTTGCATAAGAAAGCAGGCTGAGCAGGGGCCAGGGGAGCAAGCCAGTAAACAGTGATCCTCCATGGCCTGTGCTCCAGCTCCTGCCTCCAGGTTCCTGCCCTGAGTTCCTACCTTGGGCTCCCTGATGAACTATGACCTGGGATATGTAAGCTGAATAAACCCTTTCCTCCCCAAGTTGGTATTGGTCAGAGTGTTTTGTCACAGCAATGGAGAAACAAACTAGGACAGGGCAGGGGGGGGACTTCTATAGCTTATCCCAGAAACAATGGAACAACAGAAAATTAAGAGACAGAATTCATTTATATTTGCACAGAGGGTGACACCAAGAAGGTTCTGGTTGAAGATAACTTCATTCACAGCACATTAGAGCAGAAACGGAATTATAATTTTCCTTGACTTTGGGTAATCTTCAAATTTCTCATGGTACCACCTAAAATAAGAAAAAAGTTTAAAAACCAATTTATCATGACACAAACATTTCATGGTCGCTAAAAAAGTGATATTTTTCACTATGTAAAGGATACTAAGATTTTTTTTTTTTACATTATTTGTGTGTGTGTGCACTTGGGTGTGCACACCCAATGGCAAGTGAGGAGAGGTCAAAGACAACTTTCAGTCAGTTCTCTCTTTCATTATGTGGGGTCCCGAGGTTGAACTCAGGTCCTCAGGCTTGGTAGAACATGCTGCCTTTACCGCCAAGCCATCTCACCAGCTGTAAGCATCTTTAAAGTAGTCATAAGGACCCTTTCATTTTGAACAGTGCAGCTCTGTCTATATTAAGAATAATTACAAATGTCTAAGTATGATTCTAAGGTGACCCAGGTGATATATCTTTCTTTCTGGAAGGGAAGTTGCTGACGTGTGTTAAAAAATGCAGCTGAGAGGAGGGAACTTGAGAGATGGCTCCTTGGTTAAGGGCATTGACTGCTCTTCCAGAGCACCAGGGTTCAGTTCCCAGCACTCACATTTCGGCTACCCATAACTCCAATTCCAGGGATCCAATACCCTCTTCTGATCTCCACAGGCACTGCACACACATGGTGCACTTACATCCATGCAGGCAAAACATACATCATAAACATAAAAACAAATACAATTTTAAAAATGCAATTGGTGGTGTTCACAGTTCAGCCCTTCATTCAAAACAAGGAGTATTTTTGGGTTTTGATATAAAGAATGTCAACAAAGGCACAGCTGTCCATGTTGGGGAGACAGCCAGTTGGGGAGGCTGGCATCTAAGCAAAGAGAATGAGAGTGAAGGGCAACTTGAGTCTGGTTGTGGCAACACATCCTACAGTTGAAGCTTCTTAAGCTGGGGTCGGGGCAGGGGGTGGGGCAGCTTGAGCCCTGGAGCTGGAGGCTGGAAAACCATTATCCACTAGTGTTAGAATGTAGGACGATGACCTGAAAGCAAAGCCGTAAAATGTACAGCTTTTAGGTGAGTCTAACACAGTCCACAAACACAGAACTCAGCCTCCGAGACCGCCACAGCCACGTCCATATGCTGGTCTGTGGGGTAGGAAAGCTTAGAAGCTGGTGAGGGCTCCGGGTCCAGGAGGCCCAGTGGCAGCGGCCTTTTCCAGCAGTCCGGTCACTGGTCACCAGGGCAGACAAGGCACCCATTTCACAATGGCCACTGACACCGACAGTTGGGGAAGCGAACAGCACACCCAAAGTGCCCCAGCCTCACCACAGCGGTTTCCGAAGAACTGCCCCAAGAGGGCAGCACGAGGCACCCAGCATCCAGACACCAGGCTGACTGACCGGCTCTCCAAGGAACTGCCCTGAAGAGAAGAGCGGCCTCGGGAGGGCTAAGGCAGCGTGCACAGCACTGCAGAAGTCACGAAGATGAGATGCACAGGGGTTTCTATGAGACCTTCATGTTGTTTGGATGCTGGATACCTCGGAACCTTAGAAAGGCCAATTGTGGGGTCAGGATGGCGTCTTACATAAAGGTGTGACTGTCAAACAGTTTGGGAAATCCTCTGACAGGTTGAAGTGAAATATGCTGTTAGTGATTAAAGTACATTTTTTTCCTCAATTACTGAAATCATAAAAGCACCTTAAAAAGTCACATTTTAAGGTTTGTTTTCTCGTTTTCATTCCTAGAATTAAAGCTATTATCTGTGTGGCCCTGGGCAGAGTCGACTATATTTTTCTGAGGTCTTATCTTTTCTGGCCCAAACTCGCCCCAGTGCCTCTCTGCAGAAGGCTGACCCCCTCCCCCCCCAATCCCACCTGGCTTCTATCAGTCTTCAGGCTCTTCTTGGGGGCACCTATGGCTTTTGGACTTCGGTTTCTCTGTGGCAGGTCTTTCTCAGGGGGCTTATCTTTACAGCTTTCCAGGACTCCGGACTTTTTACATTAGTCTTGTGAGGAAGGAGCGCTGGGAACGGGCACATTCTGTTAACATTCTTGCTTACCCTCCTTTTTTCAAATCACTATGTACCAACTCTATGACCATGTCCTTGGGACACAATGAGTTGTTTTTTTAAGCAACATTTAACTTAACAAATAGGTACGCGTTGCAATATTTCAATTTCCATTCCCCCCTCCCCCCATGCTCATTGAATGGTGATGGAGAGAGTGGCTTCATCTTTACGTGTGTGTGTGTGTGTGTGTGTGTGTGTGTGTGTGTGTGTGTGTAAATTTACTCAATGGCTGATCTTCACATATCTTGTGAACAAGCATGTCTGTACTAGTCCACCACTTCACAGAGAGCTGTGATTTCTGTGCAGGCTTCACTAGTTAAAGCAAAGCTCGGGCTCCTGGAAAAGACTACCTTTTCTCTGAATTCCTTTAAGTTCTGCCCTCAAAAGAGAACGTTACTAGCAACCTACAACAGCTAATGGCCTAGAGCTTCCCCGCCAATATAAGCATTTGTGAACTTAAACGCAGATGTTGATAGAATTTCACTGTCAGACAATATTGTCTTTAGAACACTATAATAAATACAGTGTAAGGAACTATTGTGTGGCGTGCTTTCTTTTGGAATAACTTATCTGATGGGTTAAGTGTTGGGTTTATTATTTTCTGTGGTTTTTCTTAAGGTAAGAACTATTATTACAGGTCTATAATCTTAGCTCTTGAGAGGCTGAGGCAGGAGGATCTTTAGTTCCAGACCAGACAGTGCAACACAACAAGATTCTGAGCACCCCTAAAAATAAAACAAAAAACAATTCAAAAAAAAGGATAAATTCTTAGTCCTCAGCTTGCAAGTCCAACATTGCTGAACACACTTCCACAAAACTAAATTAATTCTTTAGGGTTTAAAATCACCTTACGTTGACAGCAATTCAGGTGAACAGCAAATCAATGACAAGCCTTTTCAACTCCGAAATCCTTCTGCAAGTGGTGAGGACCGGAGACAGGAACTGGCTGGGCAGCTTGGGGCAGGGGGCAGTTCCATTCTTACCCTTGGCAGAAGCAGGCAATGTCCTTGGTTCTCTGACTAGGAATGCCAACAGAGAGCTCTGGTTTCTTATCTCCTCCTCAGTGGGCACCCTGGTCTGGAAGCTATGTGTGAGGGTGTGACCAGAACTCCCCAGTCCAGATGCTAACATTCTTGTGGTGGATATGGGGTCTAGTGTGTCCCAATTTCAGCCTGTCTCCTAAAGGCTGTTTCAGGGTCCCCATTCTTAAAAAAAAAAAAAAAAAGACTTTGAATTCTGGGTATGTGCATGTGAGCCCAAGGTGTTCATAAGGTGTCAGATCTCCTGGAGCTGGAGTTACAGGCAGTTGCAAGCAGCTCGATGTGGGTGCTGGGAACTGAAGTTGGGTCCTCTGTAAGAGGCAGCAGTGTACCCTCTTAGCTGCTATGCCATCTCTCCATAGGGTACCCATTCTCCAGGGGAAATGTCACAGTAGCCTTTGGAGGTCAAGGGAAAGAATGGGCTCTCTCTCTGGTCCTGGGTGGAGGCATGGCATTCTGATCTGCTCCAAAGATTAAAACAAGTTGTACTGGTGTCCCCTCCCTTGAGAGCTAATGCAGCGGGGCCTGTGAATCACCCAGTCAAGATGCCATCCCTCTGGAAGGCTGATTCACCAAGGACATGCTGAAGACATGGAGAATCAATGTGGTAACGTACCACCCCAAACCATACTCGTGCAGTGTCTTAGGAACCAGCACTCCTGAGTCAGCCCACTTTTCCGGGTAGAAAATTCTAACTGTTCCCTCTTGGTCAAACTATGTTTTTTAAGTGTGTTTTTCTCATGGTACTTTCTCTTGCTTGTAGCGCCTGCTGACCTCCGCTGCTGAGCACTCTGGCCAGCTCTAAATGCATGGCTTTCTCTCGTCCCCTCTCCGTGTCCCTCCCGAAGGGGGCTGCTGAGAGTTACAGCTTGCCCACCCTGTTATGTTCTCTCAAGTTCTAGTAAAACTGTCATTCGACCTCCTTCTGGGTATTCTTTAAAGTCTTTTATTAACAAGGTTAAGAACCCAAAGAGGACAGACCCTAACAATGATGGGACCCCAACTTCCCCGGCAACACAGAGAATTCCTTGGGGTTTTCGACAGCAGAGCCTTCCATTTGGAAAACAGAACTGTTTCTTTTCCATTTCTGTGTGTTCATATTTCTAGGTAGAGAGGAACTTTTTCTGATTCCCTGTTTGTTAGGGAAAGCTGCCTGACAACAGACTTGAATGCCTCTGGATCCAGTTTTCAAAAGTATGAATGCGCTTTCATCTTCCCTGTTGAAAGCAAGCCACCATTCACCTTTCTTATCAGATATGTAATACAAAGCACTGTCTTGAAGGTGACAACAGACTGACAGGGGCCCTCTGCACAGGGAGCCTGGGGTGGAAGGAGGGGCCGTCACTAGCAGTGCAGGCCTCGCTCACTCGGCTGCTCACCTCATGCTTTGTTCTACTCAAGCTCTTAGACTTGGTCAGACCCGGTTAGCCTGCAGTGGGCATCGTTTCCATCGAACCTTCTACAAGATCATCTAGTAGAGAGATCTGAGGCCTTCAAAAGTCAGACTCTGCCTTTACTTCCTTAAGGCCCAGTCAATTAACAAGGGCTTATGTCTGGTGTGTCTGTTTCTTCCATGTAGCTGTGACAGAGCACCAGGAACTCAGGTGCCTAGAGCACAGCAACAGCTCCTCTCCCACAGGCCTGAGGCACACTTGAGGCACAGACATGCTCAGTCTGCGGGCCTCTTCTGGCTTCTGGTGGCCCGGGTGTTCCTGGATCCCTCTGCTTCTGTGTGTCCACATGGCGTTCTCCTCTGTGTGTGCATCTGTGCCCCACTTCCCACATTTTATCAGCAGACCATCACAGTGGCTTGGACCCATCAAGTTCTGGTACGGCCTCATCTTCCCAGTCATCTCTGACACGCACTCCACGATCAGGGCTGCACACAGGGACTCGGAGGCAGGACACCTGCCTTTCATTGTGGTGGACACGGTTCGGTCACGCAGCGGCGTTGTTCCTGGCTGCCATGTTTCCGGCCGCCCGACGATCTAATTCCTTTTGGAAATCTTTGTCACAGGCGCATGTCTGTTTTGTTCCATCCTGCTTTCTCAACAGCTCTGGGGTTGGCAGGTCCTGACTCTCTGATCCACTTCTGTGCTTCCCTCTTCATGTGAGGACGCCCAGCCACTGGCACAAGGGAGGGTCTCAAAAGATGAGACCCTCTCCTTAGGTTTTCCTTCGCTATTCTAAAGTCAAATATCAAATTAAGAATACAAAAAGTATTTGAAAACTTACTGATGATGTTGTTTGGCTCTGGTGAACAAAATGCAAAATGAGAAGAGGGCAAACACCCCGCCTTGGAGGGACCAGCTGGCCAGCGCAAAGCCGCACCACTCCAGGATCTCCCCGAGATAGTTGGCTGCAGACACGTATTCAAACACACCTCCTAGACAGAGACAGAGAACATAAATGACACCTAGTGAGATACTCACGGGATGCCAGGCTACACTCACTTAGAGAACATAATTTGTGGAGAACATAAATTCATCTGTGCAAAGATACCACCTTCATGGAATGTTAACTGAAAGGTCAATGGAGGGCCAACAAGGGACGAGTGACTGAGACAGTGCAGGCCTTTATTTGAGGAACACTTGCTGAGGGGAGGTCTCTGTAAGAATAAAGGATGTCAGATGATTGATCAACATCTTTCCTGGCTGGCCATTACCTGGGATCCATGGGATAGGGCAGACAAGAATCTGGGGAAACATATTCATTTACTTCTAGAAACCAAATGACTGTGTCTATTGGGATTGTCACAGTTTAACCAAAATGGAGGGGGCTTTACAAAATTTTGTGGTCCTGGCTAACAGTTACATTCATCCAGTGAGACAGACTCCCAGTTAACATTCAAGTACTTGACACCACAACTTCAGGAGGTGGCTGTCTACACCCTGTTTCCCTGTGTGGTTCTCTGACACACACATCTACAGTTACAGAGGAAGACTTGAACGTGACGGAGTCATGCTGGTCAATGTAAGCAGGCATGGGAAATACAGAATAACAACCAGCCATGACCTGGCTTGTTACTAACACAGGCCAATATGGAGCCCATGGCCAACAGCGAGGAAAATGTTCATCTTCACCTACAGATTCACTCCCTCACAGATGCATGGAGCCCTACCCTTTGAGCACTTGGTCAGGCCGCTCCCCCATCTAGAGTCACAAACACAAGTGTAATAAACAAGGCAGGGCGCACAGAGTGTGGATATGGCCAGGAGCTATGAGGGGCAGGGCAAAAGGACTCTGGGATGGGGTAGCAGAAGGTCTTGTCACAGAGTGTCAGGGAGCAGGTTCTGCTGGGAAGATGAAGGTCTATCCCAGACTGGCAGGCGAGGGTCTGGCCAGCAGCTACTGGGGACAGGGCAGGTGGCAAAGGTGTTCTGGGAAACAGAAGGGGCCACAGCAAAGACCCTCAGGCTGGACAGCACCAGCCAGCACACTCCAACAACTTGGAGGAGAGGGAGGATGAGAGGCAGGCCCCTGGGGTTCCCTCAGATGGAGACTTTGTAGCTGGTGATGAGTGATGAGCTGCTCAAGGGTGTGTCCAGCTCCGGGTTCCCACTCAGGTCTACCTAGGGTCCGCTGTGGGTGGAGTGTTTATAAACAAGGCAATCATATCTCAAGTTACAAAACCAACGTCAACACAAACTTCAGCCCACACTGCCACCAGCTCTGGCCACAGGCAACTGATTCAGCTCAGGGCCCTGGGGAGCTGGGCTGGTTTCTGTCTCAGAAAGGAAGCAACTGTTGTTTAACAGAGAACACAAGTCAGCGGAAGGCTGATTCAGGGAAGGAGCTGATACAGAATATTATGCTTCAGAAGAATGAGTTTTATTAGGACAGAAGGCCTGGAGACCCAGTGGGGGTGGGGGAAGCACACTTGCAACTGACTGACTGACAAGGGAGCTTTGGTGACAAGGGAGCTTTGGGAGAAACAGCCACAGTATACAGCACAATGGGGACTGAAGGAAAACCAGACCAGTCCTCAAACAAAAGGGGATTTCTGAATTATTTACAGGTCAGAGGGGCTGCCGTGTGTGGGGACTGGGGTGTGTGGGGATTTAGCCTGACCTAGCCCATGAGCCAAGAAGCCAGATACTGGGTAACACCATAAAGTAATGTCAAGGGGCAGAGGCTACAAGGCCACTGTACAGAATGGCTTCTTAACTCTCCCCTCCTGTTCCAGAGAGAGAGAGAGAGAGAGAGAGAGAGAGAGAGACAGAGACAGAGAGAGAGACAGAGAGAGAGACAGAGACAGGCAGTGAGAGAGAGAGACAGAGAGAGGCAGAGAGACAGAGACAGAGAGAAACAGAGACAGAGACAGAGAGATACAGAAAGGGAGAGAGACAGAGAGACAGAGCAGAGACAGAGACTGCACCAATGGTCTGATTTCTGGGACAAAAAGTCAGCTAGAGGGTCTGTGATCTAACATATTTCAAATTCTAGGGTTTTTATTTTTTTATTTTTTTGTGTGTGTGTGGTGTGTGTGTGCACTTTTGTATATAAGGTCTATGCTTCTAGGTTTATATGTGTCTAAGGATTTTTAAGTCTGCATGTATCTAAGTTAGGGTCCAAGGAGTTGGAAGGTTAATTTGTTGCTTTAGACATTGCCTTGGGGTGAGACCCTGTGACACCCAACCACCCCCACCATGACAAAAGAAATGAGTGAGATGTGGTGGTACATGCAACCCTAGCACAAAAGAGGCAGAGGTAGTGTTAGGGTCAGGCATTTGAGGCCAGCCTGGGATGCATGAGACCCCATCTCACAAAAGAGAGAAAATGCCTTGGGGATATGACCAGAAGCTTGGGGTGTGACTAATATCTACAGGTGAGGACAAGCCCTTGGGGTTGGGGCCAGAGTGCAAAGGAGTGCCAGGGTCTGGAAGAGTGGCCAAAGAGACTCTTCCTAGATAAACAAAAATCAGGGCTGAAATTAATGAAAGAGAAATGGAAAAAAATTACAAAGAATCAATGAAATTAAGAGTTGGTTCTTTGAAAAGGTTGACAAGATTGACAAACCTTTGTCCGGTTTAACCGAGAGGCAGAGAGAGAGAGAGAGAGAGAGAGAGAGAGAGAGAGAGATCAATAAAATCAGAGGAACATTGTAACAGACCCTGAGAAAATTCAGAAAATCCTATGAACGTAATTTAAAAATCTATATTCCACTAAACTAGAAAATCTAAAAGAAATGGATGAATGTCTAGACATATATGGCCTACCAAAGTTAAATCAAGATGAAATAAGTAGTTTAAACAGACCCATAACAATCTGTAAGTTAGAAACAGTAATTAAAAATCTCCCAACTAAAAAGAGCTCGGGACCAGATGGGTTTGGTGCAGAACCATCCCAGACCTTCAAGGAACTAGCACTGGCACTCCTCAAGCCGTTCCATAGACTAGAAAACAAGGAAACAGTTCTAAAGTCTCTCTATGAAGCCAGTGTCACTGGTACTGAAAACCACACAAAGACCTACCTTCCCACCAAGAGGCCAATTTCCCTGATGAGCACAGATGCAAAAATTCTTAATAACTTGCTAAATGAATTCAAGCACACATTAAAAAGGAAGCCATAGCTGGGCGTGGTGGCGCACACCTTTAGTCCCAGCAATCGGGAGGCAGAGGCAGGCGGATCTCTGTGAGTTCAAGGCCAGCCTGATCTACATAGTGAGTTCCAGGACAGCTGGGGCTATAAGGAGACCCTGTCTCAAAAAGACAAAAAAAAATAAAAAAGCCATGATCAAAACTGGCTTAATCCCAGAGATGCAGGGGTGGTTCAACATACATAAATCCATAAATGTAATCTACCACATAATGCAAGACAGAAACAAGATTATTACCTCATTAAATGCCAAAAAGGCATTTGACAAAATCCAACAATCCTTCATGATATAAGTCATGGAGAACCTGGGGATATAGGGGACATATCTCAACATAATAAAGCAATATACAAGAAGCCCACAGCCAACATCATGCTAAATGGAGAAAAACTCACAGCATTTCTCTAAAATCAGGAACAAGACAAAGATGCCCACTCTCTCCATTCCTCTTCAATAGTGCTTGAAGTTTTAGCTTTAGCGGTAAGACAAATGAAAGAGATAAGGGGGTACAAATTAGAAAGGAAGGAGTCAAAGTGTCCCTATTTGCAGGTGATATGGTTCTATATGTAAAAAAGCCATAAAGACTCCATCAGAAAACTTCTAGAACTGATAAATACATTCAGCAAAGTAGCAGGATATAAAATTAAGACTCCCAATCCGTAGCCTTCCCATATACCAACAACATACATACGGAGAAAGAAATCTGGGAAACGAGTCTATTCGCGGTATATCTAGGAATAAATCTAACCAAGGAAGTGAAAGATCTGTGCATTGAAAACTTTAGGACTCTGAAAAAGAAACTGAAGAAGACAATAGAGAAGGAAAGACCTGCTCATGGATCAGTAGGATTCATATTGGGAAAACTGCCACCCTATCAAAAGTCAATGCAAGTCTTCACAGAAATGGAAAAATCCCAAAATTCCTATGGAAACACAAAAAACCTAGGATAGCCGAGACAATCCTGAGTAATAAAAGGGCTTGGAGGCACCACCACCTTTTATTTAACACATTAAAATTGATCCTTTATTTTTTTCCAGAATTACATATTTAATTGCTGTATATAGATATTAGTTGAGGTTTGGTCAGTTTTAGGATTCCCCATCTTGACATTAGCTCTAACCAAATATCTTTCAGAGCATTTAGTATATTCATGCTTGATAAATTTCAAGAGGTCCTGGCAGGATGGCCCAGGGGGTAAGGGCATTTGCTTGCCAAGCCTGATGATCTGACGATCTGAGTTCAGTCCTCAGTACGCACATGGTAGACGGAGGAAACGGACTCCTGAAAGTTGCCCTATGATCTCCACAAGTGCATGTGTCCCTGAAACACATAATAACAAAATGCGGAGGGGACCCACATCTATACCACCTCTACACCTCCCCCCAAGGTTCAGGTAACATTGCAGAAGAGGAGTGGCTAGAGGTCAGGGAGGATGGGGAGGACAGCTAAGAAACTGTCTTCTGGGGTGACAGATCAGAGCCCTCATGAGCTCACTATAGCTCTGGTTGCCTCACAAGATCCACATAGATCAAATCAGTGAGCATTTGGGTATGGTGGGGAAGGGGCCTATGAGGCCCCTACGGCAAATAAGGAGCTATGGACAGTTGATGGCTGCTGAGGGACAGAGGGTCATTTTTCCTCAGGGGTGTGGACCCTGATGGGTTGCCCATGTCCCAGGGGATGACCAGTCCCACAACCAGGCTCACACAGGCAGCACTAACTGGAATTAATGAATTATAGGGGAGGGGAAAAGAGGAAAGGAACTCGGGAAATGGGGGGAAAGTTGGAGGGTGCAAGAGGTTAGGTATGATTAAAAGACCTTGTATATATGTGTCAAATTCTCAAAGAATAAAAAATACTTGAAAGACACTGGGCTGTGCTAGGCCTGAGACAGCTAAGTGGTTTTCACTTTCTTCGAGGAGGGCAGGAGTGTGGCAGGTCACCATGCTGTGCTTTTATCTTGCAGAAGCTCAAAGTAAAGCCTGGTTTAATAAGAAGAAGCATTCACTGACAAGCTCAGGTTTATGATAAGAGAAAAGAGAAAAATGACCAAGTACGAGCCATAACAGATGTCGTCCATATATACCCTGTGTGCTAAGCAGGGCCCTCCCCGAAACGCCTGTGTTCCTTCGGGGGGTATACTCTCCTACTCCCCGACTTCTGTGGCTCCCTTAGTTCTCTATGTGACCTTTCATTACCGTCTGTCTCACCAGGGCCCTGGGTACCCAAATCCCAGGAAGAGGAGGACCTCTGTGGCCTGTCTGAAAATGTCACATCACCCCAACCTGGGGTAGAGGCTGGGACAGGACCCTATATCCAACCTCATCAGTGAGGTTTCCCCTAGTTGTCCAGAGGGGACAGTTCATGACTTGGTGGAAACACACTAGGGTAGGAGTGAGGCTGGTGAGGGTGCAGCCAGCTAAGAACAGCCTCAGACAGCAGCCCGCTGATCCCTTAATATACAGGCAGTCTAATGACAGCTTATTGCAGAACAGTGCACAGGATATATGTCTACAAAATGTCACAATTGAATTCTTTGCCTAATATAATTAATATATGCCAGTTTTAAAAAGCTTAAGGGCAGGGAGGGAATGGCACGATCAGTAAAGCACTTGCCTTCTAAGCACAGAGATCTGCATTCAATCCCCAGCAGCCATGTACAAAGCTGGGCAGGGGAGTGCATGCTTGGAATCCAGTTCTGGGGAAGTAGAGGCAGGAGCTTTCTAGAGCTCTCTGAATGGCCAGTCTGGCTTTTCCATCTCTTTTTAAAAAGAGTTAATTGCGCAAAACGAAGTAGTAAAATGGAGCAGTGGACTGTAAATATCATACATGCCCTACAGCACTTGCCCTTTACCCTGATTGGGCCTTCAAGGGCCAGGTGCCTTATCTGTTCCTGTGCACAATGCCAACCAAGCTTGTACCTTATCTGTGCATCTACCCCTAACTCATCTGTTCATTGGGGAAACTCATTCTGCCAGCCTTGGCTAGTGACAGTACCATCACTAAGGTGAAGTATCTGACTCGGTTGCTATTTGTTTTGGGGGTTGTTTCTGCTGTTGTTGATGTGCCTCCGAACTTAAAGGCAGAAATCATTTTAGACTTGACCTCTTCCCCCATGTCTGGTGCATCTCCTGTTGTTTGGTTGCCATTAGCCTTTGCACCTCTGCTTGGCCTGTGCTGAGAGCTGTGTGGACGGCCCCAGGCTGATGCCTCACTGCAGGATGGGGCCCACATACCATGGGGCCTGGCACAGAGGGATCTCCTGGACTGCAAAGGCAGTGAGCCAGGCTCAGAGGAGGCGGCGTTGCTGGTATTCTGCAGTCAACGGGCACCAATGTTGTGATTGCTTTCCCTAGAATCATCCTAGAATTTTGATTGAGATATCCTCTGCTCTGTAGAAGGTGTTCCTGTTCAGGCAGGTTTTGCTGCAGCCTTCCCCTACCTATGTTTACAAAGGTCTTGTGACTTTATCTTTTTTTTTCATTTATTATTTTTCTTTTATGTATATGCATGTATTGCCTGCATGTAGATAAGTGTGCCTGTGTTGTGCAGTACGGAGGTCAGAAGAGGCTGTTGGATCCCCTGGGACTGGAGTTACGGACAGTTGTTAGCTGCTATGTGAGCGCTGGGATTCGAACCTGGGTCTTCTGCAAGAACAAACAGTGTTCTTAACCGCTGAGCCATCTCTCCAGCCCCACTTTATCTTTCTTGTTCTTGGGGTTTGAATTTGTTGGGATAGAACACAAACTAGCATCTGACATCAAGAAATGAAGGGAAAGGGACAGACATCAGACATTTCGGTGGCATCTGTGCTGCTGTGTGGTAGACAGGCTGCTATCCATGGCGCACTCTGGGTCTCTGTGTGACCAGCCTGCCTGGGCAGCAGCTTTCCCTAGGACCCTTCCCTCTCTGGTATTATGGGGATTATTGAACATGAAAGGCTTCCCCCCATACTCATGGTTTGAGCACTTGGTCCCCAGTTGGTGGCATCATTTTGGGAGGCTAGGAACCTTTAGGAGGTGGGGCCTTGGTAGAAGAAGTAGGCTGCTGGGGAGGGTGGATGTTTATGATCACAGCCCAGTCCTGACTCCAGCCAGCTCTTTCTGCTTCCTGGTTCCCTGAGATGTGAGGACTTGCAGCCATATGCTTCCACCTCCAAGAACTCTGACATACTTTCCTGTAGCCTTTCAAACTGTGACCCAGAATAAAGCCTTCCTCATCAAGCTGCTTCTGGTGAGGTAACTGGTCACCATGAGAGAAAAGGACACTCTGCCTTGGTGTTTCTCAAACCTGTGACTTCTGTGGCTGTGCTTTCAGCACCTGCCATTCCACTTCCTGGGTCTCACACCTGGCCCCCTTGGCGTGGATGGGTGCTGCCCACAGATGTGGAAACAGATGTGGCTGTGGGGCAGTATTCTTTGAAGTGTGACAGCACTCTGATTTTGTTCTCTGAAGAACATTTCTTTTCCTGACAGTACACTGATGCATCTTAGAAAGTTTTCCTAAACAATTCCATCCAGTGTTCTATATAGCTCACAGGGGGAAGGTCCATTAGGGAAGCCATTCTGTGGTATGCTGGGTGCCGAAGCACCAGACGGTCCTGTGGGTTGTGAGTCCTTCTCGTCCTGCCTTCAACACAGACACCCTCCACTGCTCAATCATTGCCCCATATGCCAGAACTGTTCTTCCTAAAAAAAGGTCAAACAGTGACTCACACTGAAAACCTACAGCTAATAAATACTGTGCTGTGCATTGGGAGAGCCGATAAACAAAGCTAGTTAGGCACCACGCAACGCAACTTTGCAGAAAGGCCCCTCTCAGTACGTACCCCTGGGTATACTGTATCCAGTCTCCCCTGGTTTTCGCAGATTCCTCAGGATAGAGTCTGAATGGATGTTTATCACCATGCCCATTAACCACAAAACAAAGCCTGAAAAATAAACAAGATGATTACAGTTAGTGAACTCCAAGACTCAGGAAAGCTGCTCACTGAACAAGCGCACTGCAAACTTTCTGAGTCTTGGCATTAGTGTGGGTTATGAGCCTTAGCTGGCAGCAACAGATACAAGCTCTGACGCTGGCTATGCCAACAGGCTGTTTTCCTAATAATAAATAATCTCATCTACCGCAAATGGTTTGACGATGTTCTCAATCTGTTTTCCCGACAACAGGATCAGAACATAGGCCTCACATCTTGGGCACAGGGTTAATGGCACAGGGGAACTGGTCCACATGTGCATACTCACCTCTCCTATTAGCCAGGAAACTGCACAGGAAATGTGTGGTCTCTCCTGCAGACAAGGAGGGGCAAAGATCCTTCCTGGCTGCACACAGGCCCTTGGGAGGCAAACTTTGGCTTCTTCTCTCTCTCTCTCTCTCTCTCTCTCTCTCTCTCTCTCTCTCTTTCTCTCTCTCTCTCTCTCTCTCTCTCTCTCTCTCTCTCTCTCTCCTCTCTCTAGGGCATGTCTCAGCTTCCACAACTGCTCACCAGCTACCAGCTCCTCAACCAGACCTCTTCTGTGACTCAGTCATCCCTTCTTCAGCTTCCACTCCAGGGAGCTAGTAGACATATCCCCAGCATCAAACCTCAGCCTCCCAGGACTCAGACCATGGCAGAAGAGGGGGTGGAAAGATTGTAAGAGACAGGGGTGGTAGCTGACCAGACAGCTGGGAAGTTACTCCTTATGAACTTAAAGGTATTTTTCATATAGGCTTAAGCACCAAGGTTAGTAGAAGAGAGTAGGGCATGCCCAAGCTACAGGCGTTGGGCACTTCAAGGTGCTCCTAGGGTCTGTTCCATGCAAAGAAGATATCTCAGTATTACATCAATGATTTCTAATCAGAAAAGGCAAAATTGCAAAACAGTGCTTTAAAACAAATAACTGATAGAAAGAGATTAATCTGATTGTTCTCAGCTACTCCAAATGTGAAGGGCAAACGGTACTGCAGTCGCTGTCAGAGTTCCAAGTACCTGGAGCAGCTTGTCAGTCCTTCACCCCTGATGCCATGACACTGGGTGCCCGGTCGTAGCACAGAGACCCTCTGAGAGGGCACCAGAATTCCTTCATCCTGACACAGGAAGAGCAATCCTTTTCTAAATAGCTCATCTCAAATGTCATAAGAGAGTGTAGTGGCCTTGAGCGTTTATAGTGGATCATTTGCTCTGTTTGTTTATTTTGGATTTTAGTATGTCACCTCTAGATGATTTGGCTTCTACATAAGGTTATAGTAAAAAGCAAGCTGTCCAAATTCCATGTTTATCTTACTTCTGTTTTGAATAGAGAAGCTTTGAGTAGTACTTAGACTGGAAGAAAACTAGTGTCTGTGTGCATCCAAGCTAAACAGAATTTAATTTGTGGAATTTTTTAAATCCATATACAAAATCTCTGAAAAGTTATCTGTGATGGTTAATTCTCTGCTTCTGAGTGCTGGCACACGCATGTCTTCCCTGCCATGATAGATGGTCTCTAATTGTGAGAATTTTGTCACAGCAAGAAGAAAGGTAACTAGAAGATTGGAGCCAGGGATACAGTTGCTGTGATAAATTTGAGCTGAGGGTCCGCAGTAAACCTTTAGAACTGGTTTACAGAGGGAATGTGGAGGACTTAGAGCTTCATGCTAGAAAGGCCGAGAATGCTGTGAGCAGAGTGTAGCCGGCCATCCTGGTGGGTGCTCAGAAGATCAGAATGCAAAGAGAAACGAAGAAGGCCCGTCTCGTAGGTTCCTGAGGGGATAAGGACTGGCCCAGGTACTGGATTAGAAGCCATTTGGACAGCCTTACCTTCCTGTGGCCTCTCTGGACCCACCCCTCTGGCCCTGAGCTAGCAGGGACAGCCTCACCTTCCTGTGGTGGCTCTGGACCCCTGCCGGTCCTCTCCACTGGAGAGCTGCTCTCTAGTTTGCTCTTTCTAACTAGAAGCCACTGAGGCCTGAGCCCGGAAGGGATGATGGGAGTGACGTGGGCTCATCTCTCTGCACACTTACCTGCCAGGAAGCAGGGACTGGTCAGCCAGTCCTCCGCATACACTGCGAACTGGCTCAGGTATCTGCTCTGCATATAGCCATTGACGGTACAGAACATGAAGGCCAACACACAGGAAAAGAGCGGTGTGGGTTTCCCTCCTCGGATCAGGGCAGGGAAAACCAGCGTCCTGGAGAAACAGGAGGAAACACAGTGAAGAAGTGAAGGGTATGTTGTATATGACTTGGGTTTCCCCGCCCTGCTTCCTTGTGCAGCTGTCCTCCTTCAGTCCCAGTCCTCCTGATCACTCTGTACTAAAATCTGGAATTGCAGAGACAAGAATTAACTGTGCTTCAATCGAGTATCAATCACAGTATTCAGGATTCTAATTACACAGAATGTGAAACAGACACAATGAGAATTTCCCACTGTTCTAAACCATGAGCCAGAGGGGTGAGTCTGACCAGGAGGATTTGGGAAGATTTGGGGACACTGTCCATCACAACAGTCATCATTCACCAGACCCCTTCTCACAGGAGGCCTCCAGCCGGCCCGGCTGCAGCCCCTGCCACTGCCACTTGACACAGGACAAAATGAAGTCCCAGAGGTTAGAGAATCTGTCCCAGGTCATGGGGCTAGCAGCAGCAAGTACAAATTCAAGTACCAATCAGTGTAATTCCAAGATTATGTTTCTGTCATGCTGCACTGGCTTAGGTGGACTTTGCATTAAGGCTCGGAGAAGGAAACAGAGAGAGATCACAAACACAAGAGAAATAACCCCCCCTTTGCCTTCTCTCTTAAGGTTTTGTCAATTCGCAAGTGCAGACATCACTGTAAACCTTCCAGACCTTAGAGGACTACAGTGAACGATGAAGCCGAACACTCGACGGAACAAAGTCCTCCAAAGACAGAGGAACAAAACGGACCGAAGAAGAAATAAGCCCGAGTGCCGCTGGCTGGATGAGAGTGTAGACAGGAGATCCTGGGACGGCAAAGCCAGAGTCAGTGGACGCTGACTGCAGACACAGGGAACCTCAGATTATACTGCTTCATCTGAACTTGAGAGACCTCTGACACGAGGTCTAGAAAGGCAAAACTATAGTCAGTGGAGGGGAAGGCTGGTTACAAAGACACACGGGGTATTTTCAGAGGAATCAACTGCTGTCTATCCCGATTTTGGTGCTTACAAAACCATTATGCAATCACAAAAATGAAACTGTAGCCAAAATGGGCTATTTTTATTTTTGCAAATTATATCTTAATAGATGGCGAAGGGAAAAAGTTAAACCTGACAAGCTGCTTCCACAACAGCCATCCATTCTGGCCCCTCTCCAGGGAGAAGCCAGTTAGTCCCTCATAAGCAGGGCACCAGGAAGAGTCACGTGGTACTAGCCATGCTTAGTACCATCTCTTCATGTCAGTCTCCTTTGACTCCTCAAGAGACATGCACACAAACCAAGTTCCTCTTCTTGTTCAGTTCAGCCCCAATGACCATTTCCTACATGTTCAAAGCTAACCCTCAACATCCATGCAGCACCTGTTGTCATCAAGTCTTTGTTCAGCCTTTCAGCTATCAGGCTGTCTAGCACCCAACAAGGATGACGGAGTGATGATGGAGTGCTGTCATCCCTGCCGGGACTCTGGACTCTCAATGGTGAGGGAGAGTTGGTCTTGTGGCTGACATCTGGGATGTGTGCTCACTATAAATACACATCATGCTAGCTTTCATGGAAGAATGAGTAGGGTTTGCCCTCATCTAGGTGAGAATGTTTTCCTCGGAACACTGTAGGCTTCCCAAAGCAGGTGGATCCAACTTGCGACCAGGTGCTGTATATAGTACCTTTCCCCAGGTGTGAGACCCAGAAGAAGGAGCTGTGACAAAATGCAGTGCTTCTGACGCTACCCTGAGAGGCAGCAGCCTTCCTCCTGAGGTCAGCCCAGGGCAGTCCCAACACAATGAACATGAAAAAGGGGGTGTTCACCAAAAAATACTGAGGGAGAAAAAGTGGGAAAAAAAGAATTATCGGGATGCTGGGTTCGCTTTAGAAAAGATGCTTCTCAGGGCTGGGAAGGAGGCTGGGCCTCCAACAGTACAAACTGTTCTTGTAGAGGACCCGAGTTCAGTTCCCAGCACCCCATGTCTGGTGACTCACAACCACCTACACCTATAACTTCAGCTCCAAGGGATCTGATCCCTTTATCTGGACTCTGAGGGAAGCTACATTTACACAAGCGCATACACACACACACACACACACACACACACACACACACACACACACACAATCTTAAAAAAGGATACAAAAGATGTCTGTTAAAATTCAGTTTACTGGGGCTTGGGAGGATAGCTCAGATGGTAAAACACTTGCCTTTCGAGCATAAGGACCTGAGTTTAATCCCCAAGGTTGTGAGCACTCATAACCCTGGCACTGGGGAGGCAGAGAGTGGCAGGTCTATGGGGCATTCTGGGAACTCAGCCTGTCCTAATCAGTGACTGTCAATAAAGCTGTATAAAACCTGAAGAATAGCACTTGAGATTGACCTCTGACCTCCACGTGCACCCACACACAGACTTTACAGTTCTCTGCATCTTTGGGACATGTGTTCTAAGAGCCCCACAGATCCTCAAGTCCTGGGATGCCCAAGTCACAATCACACAGAATTTGCATATAGCACGCACACCATCTGTATACATTACGTCTTTTCTAGATCACTTATAACACCTAGTACAAGTCAATGTAATGTTCATAGGTGTTATACTTAATCTCAATAAAATCCTGTATCATTCAATAGAGATCTAATTTTAAACAAGCTGGTTGAATACACACATGGAGCTAATGGACACAAAGAACCGACTGTCCTTAGCTCCAGACTGGCGTTGCTGATCTCAACAAACCCATTCTGTGTTCCAGATGGGATAGGAAGGTAGGGTCCAAAGAGGAAGGGAAATTAGGAAGCTTAAAATATAAAGAACAGATGAGAAAGCAAACAATGTGACTAAGACTTCTGGCCGATGAGCAATTTATAACAGATTAGGTGTTGGTGAAGGCAGCCCTGTGGGTTAGCCTGCAGGCGGCCACCTTCTCCAGGGTAAGGAATCAGGCAAGGCTCTCACCTGTCCTCCGCACTTCAGTCCCACGTTCAGGGCTGAATGAACCAGTGGCAAACACTTGCTGGCACCTTTTAAAGGCAAAGGCCCACTCTGTCTTCATGTTCTTCCTCGCTGTGTCTGTCATCACCCACGTGAGTCTGACTGAGTGGGACACCATCCAGGGGCTAAATCTGTCGACCACAGATGTGACCAAATTTCTCTCTAAACACGAAGCGGCTCTCTGCTGTCACAGCGGTCGGGTGGCTTCGTAAAGTTTTACTGCACTGTTTTGAGCTCAGAGCGGTGACAGAAACTTCCAGGGCAGAACAGCCCTCCAGCACTCTTGGTGAGCTCTGCAGACTTGAGAAGGTATCCTAATGACTCTTCTGAAGTTCTTGAGGCAAACAGCACCAACTTACAAACACACCACGTGAGAGTCACTTCAACATCAGCATTGCTGGAATCAAGTCATGGTGCGAATTTCAACATGAGATTTCTACTGTTACATAAACCTGCAGTAGCCCTGATTTCCACACTCAGACTATGGCTCTGACATGTTTCACAACCCTGAATCTCCACATTTAAAAATGCTTTTGGACAAGAGGGATTTGTCATCCAACCCTCAATGGAAACAAATCAGTCTGCAATGTAGTAACACAGAAGGTGTGTACCACGGCATGACGGACAGAATTCCATGTGGCTTCCAAGTGCACTGCTGAGAGTGCATCCCCGTGGACTGCTCTCGACATCTGCGTTTTCAATGACACAAACTCTCATGAAGGGTCAGAATTAAGTGATGAGCACTTACAAAACATGTTTTAATAACGGAACATGATGCTGACTCAACAAATGAAATGTTACCCCAACCAAAAATGTCCATTTTTATTAGACTGGTACCACAAAATTGCAGTATCACACACACACACACACACACACACACACACACACACACACTCACACACACACACACTCACACACACATGCAATTTGTGGTGCTAGGGACTGACCAAGGCCTCATACATTCCAGGCATTAAGATGTTTTGAAACCAGGAATGGTGGCACATGCCTTTAATCTCACAGACTTGGCCCAGGAAACAGACTTGTGGCTATTGCCGCTGGACCTACTCTGCTGTGGGTGAGGACACACCTCCCTGTGCCCAATCACAACAGGACTGTAGGCTAGGCCCTAGAGGAACCCGGAATGGACATTAATGGAGGACCTGAGGCCATCGCTGCTCCCTTTCTGATCTCATGTGAATATGGGCCTTGCAAGGGTCAATACAGGTATCACCTGTGGCTCCCTGGAAGGGACAGTAGCAGTCCTTATGTGCACAGGACCAACTCTAAAACCAGAGGTCAGAAAATCAGCAAAATCAGAAAAAGAACTAGATGGCAAGTGGGGGATGCCTGAGTATCCAAGTCTCTCAGAGGACAGTAAGATCTGCTTCTTGACCTGCTTCCTTCTTGAGGAGCTCTGTGAGACCCACCCTTTGGTGCTGAGGACACAATGAGGGTCTTCATCACACAAGCCGCCTTCCTGAGGTGCTCACTCCTGGCAACTTCCACACTGACTTCCTGTTTCATCCCTTGAGTGTCTCTTCTTCTGGAAATCATGAATCTGTGGTCAGTCTTCAAAGCAGCATGGTGGTTGGGTACAGAGGTTTGAGGGTTTGGCTTCTGAGTCTTCATCTGGGGAGTTGATGGTGTTTCTGACAGTTATCTTGAACCCCACACAGCCTGTAAGGCTGAGCCAACACATATGGGCTTTATTGGGGGGGGGCTAGGGATTGGAACTCAGGTCATCCAAGCACTTTACCAATTAAGCCCTCTCTAAGAAGTTAGCTCTTGAATTATTACTCCCCACACTAGAATACTAATGTTCCAGCCTTCTTACAAACAAGGCATTCGTTAATCAAATGATTTGACTCTTGGAAGAAATGTGGCACCTATCTCAGGACAACCTGAAACCTCATGACCTCATATTTGGGAACAGTGAACTATTTAATGTCTTCAGAGTAACTTGGGCTGTGGTAGACATAACCTTATGTTGGAAACTGAGAATGGTTTTATTTTAATCATTTTATTACTCTTCTCAACAAGTTGCAATCTAAAAATCTTCAGATCTAAAGCCTGACTCTTGTGGTGAAGACCAGACCCAACGTGCTGACTGCACAGACCCAAGTGTAATTGCACTTGGCTTTTTGAGACAAATGGTCAGAAGGCACAGACTTCCTATCATCCCCCATTTTTTTTCTCAGTGCCCTCCTCACACCTCCCGGATCATCTGGATCCACAAAAGGAATTGGCATGCCCTTTGTAAAAACACTAACTGGGAGGTCATTTAGGCTGACATGACTCTAGCACTTTAGTTCCTATGGAAGCAAATCAAAATTCAACTTAGGGCAAACAGGTAAAGTCAGAAACCACCAGCTAATCTCTACCTAGACACTTAACTAATCAAAAACTGCCAAGGTGCCTCTAACTAAGGACTTTCTACTTATATCAGTCAAATACTCTCATTTTTGCATTTGTAAACAACTTATGAAACTCTAAACCATATAAAAGTTTAAAAATATGATCCATGTATGTTACACATGTAAACAAAAGTTCCCAGGAAAATCCTGCATCTTGAACTGAATTTCCTGCAAGGCTGACCAACTGAGTAACACTTCAGTGACTGTGCAGACCTTGAAATGTTGCAGATCCACAGACTATTCACAAATTGTGTTGGGCCATCTTTCGCCACTCCTTGCCCACCTCTGTTTCTGAATTAACATCTGTGATAATAAAATATATTAACAAAGAAACAGCTCCACCAACCACAAGGCCATGTCGTCAGATGGCATCTGAAGCCTGTATCTGAGATTTCTCTTTTGCTGTATTTGCCTAATGCTTCCACCAATGCATTTGAAAGTGTCTTGGTTTATGATTTTTCTTTGTTCTGTTACTATAAAAACTTAATGAAAATGTTACCATGTTGGAACATAGAATTGGGGTGACCTGAATCTGTGTTCCTGGGCCATGGTCACTTATATTTGGCTCCAGAATAAACTATCTCTTATCCCCTTGGAGGTGAGAGTTATGCTTTTTCATCTTACAGTTATGGTGCCTCAACATGGGGCTCCAAGAGTAATGCGCTTTGCACTGGAGGCGTCACCTGGATGGAAGCAGGTATGGGCATGGACCCACTCAGTGCCGCCATCTGGTGCTGTCTCCTCAGGCAGATCCTGGCGTGTTCTTTCTAGGGTTCTCTCAGACCTCCCTTAGTTTGGTCGACGGTCTATTTCTTTATTCTGAACTGGTTCTTTAAGGACCCTATTTGTTGGAAACCTTTTTGGTTTTGGTTTGCTTTCAAAGTGTTTAAGGTTACCTGTCTTGTTTGTTTGTTTTGAAAGAATTTGACTTTTTGGGGGGTTTTGGTTGCTTTCAGACCTCTGAAGGCATGTTTGAATGCTAAAATTTGCTAGCAGTATTTTTTTTCTTATTCTCTGGACACTTCTCCCATAGCTAATCTAAGGGATGGGCAAATGTTTTTGAGAAAAGCAGATATTCTGTATTCCAGATGGTTGTAAGTTTGATTACTATGCCCCTTTAACTTACAAATGTAAGAAAATGTAGTGATCTAACCTAAGGTACATTTCCAATTTCAGGGTCCTATCTATCTAGATATTTGTTCGCTTGGACACTTTCAAAGTATCTGCTTTAAAGTATCCATTTTTGCTTGATTCGGAAGCATTTTGTTTCTGTTTGTTTTAAGCATTGTTAGCTTCTAGACCTTTGAAGGCATTTTGGTTTTTGTTTGTGGTCTGTTGTGGTTTTGCGTGTTTTTGATATATTTTGATGTAGTTGGACTTTGTCTCCAGACACTCCTCCAACACCTCAGTATGTATTTTTTTCCTGTGGTTCCTCCTACTTATTACAACCGTGCTACCTTTAGCTTAGAAATACTACGAGTGCATGATCATAAAGACACTGAAGATAGGAGGCACTAGTTCTCTCCAGCCTCATGGAGTGGAGCTGTCAGAGGGAATGCCCCAAGATGTGTAACTTGTGTTGGCCTCATGTGGAAACCCCATACACATACTCTGCCTGTTGCTGGGTCAGAAGGCTCACAGGGGAAGACACACATAGGGGCTTGATCTCCCTTAAGCCCCCTCATGTTTCCATAAACATGCAGAATAACCCCAAGACCCAGTGGGAGAAGATGGTCCCGGGGTGAAAGCCAAGTTCGTCCCCAGAGCAGTATATACACCAGATCCAAAACACACACCCCCAGCTAGCATAGAAAGGCTGCAGTATTTCAAGCAAAAGAAGAATGAATGAAATGGGAAACAAATTTTCCAAAAGGGAGGAAGCGTTTGAAGATAAACCACCATCTGGCCTTTCAGGTGGTTTATATATAATTATGGACTTTCAACTTGCAAGTATTTGGAAACGTGGGGAGCTCTAACAGCTTGGCTTTGTGGTTCTCTCAAAGGGGAACATTTAATGTTCCAAAACTGGTATTTTTTGAGCCCTTAACTAAAAGTCCTAGACAATAAAAATTTAAAAACATGACAATTGGACAGTCTGCTATAACTGAAATGTAAAATCATCTGAAAAGGCAAAGGAAATTATAAAATTGGTAATTTATAATAAAAGCTCTAAAATGTGAGTAAAGGGAGATATTAAAATTAAGAAATATAAAACTTCTAGAGATTGTATGAGAACTGAAGAATTCTAAGACTCGTCTTTCTCTGACCTAACCGTTCATCAGTTTCCATCTACTACAGCAAAGCTCTGTATGCAAACAGATTATGGCCTGTTTTAAGAAAGACCACTTTCCTTTGGGAAGCGCTACATACGTGGATATCTCTCACCCCCACCCCACCCCCAGCAACTCTTTTGTCTTTAACTCTCATGCTCAAGGCTGTAGTAAACTGTCTTTATTATACTAGCTATTCCTAAAGTTCCCTTCAACAACTGAAGCCAAAAATCCCCCAAATAGCTTGAGTATAGGTCTCTAAAACTTAGGGAAACACCTCAGGCTCCTAAGGATGACCATGAGGCAGCTATGTCTCAGTTACTCCTGGTGACTGAGATCCATCTTGAATTGTTGATGAGTATCCAGTCTGTTGCTTGTACTCTCTACCCTAAATACTAGGAACCCTAAACACTTTGGGTTCCTTTGCTTCTGTTTTTCTGGCCAGAGACCCACTTAAGAATACCCTAGACTCATCCATACTCTGGTACCTGGGTCAGATAAACTAGCATGTGGCTTTTTCTGGGGCATATCATAAGAGCTGATCCCTAGAGTAGCAGATCGTCAGAGAGCGCCAGGTTCTGACCACCCTCTGGCCTCCAACTACCAGAGAGCCTGAGAACCCAGAGGACTACCTGACAGCAGCACCCCCCACCCAGGGCAACAAAAGAAAATAAACAAAGATATAATCTAGGAAACACAAAATTACACAGAGAACACAAACAGTAATCAAAATGATGGCAGCCAATACACACCTTTCAATAATAACCTTAAATATCAATGGACTGAACTCCCCAGTCAAAAGACACAGGCTAAGTGAATGGA
>NW_008339846.1:2060531-2061145 GCF_000622305.1 Nannospalax galili | reverse complement strand
CATAAAAACAACCCTGCAAGACTTCAAGACACAGATTAACCCCAATTCAGTAATAGTAGGGGACTTCAATACCCCACTATCTCCATTAGACAGGTCAGCTGGACAAAGAATAAATGGAGAGACGTCTGAATTAAATGATACCATACATCAAATGGACCTAACAGACATCTTCCACCCAAACACCAAAAAGAATACACTTTCTACTCAGCACCTCATGAAACTTTTTCAAAAACTGACCACATACTGGGCCACAAAACAAACCTCAACAAATACAAAAATACTGAAATAATTCTATGCATTCTATCGGACCACAAAGCAATAAAGCTCAAAATCAACACTGGATGGAGCTCTAGTCACTACACGAACTCGTGGCAATCGAACAACACACTCCTAAACAATGAGTGGGTCAAAGGAGAAATTAAGAAAGAAATAAAAGAATTCCTGGAATTCAGCGAAAAGGACAATACAACACAACAGAATATCTGGGGCACATTAAAAGCAGTCCTAAGAGGGAAGTTTATAGCTCTAAGTGCCTACATTAAAAAATTAGAAAGAGCCCAAATAAATGACCTAACACTGCAACTCAAGGCACTGGAAAGGCAAGAACAAATGAA
>NW_008339846.1:2059820-2060482 GCF_000622305.1 Nannospalax galili | reverse complement strand
ATGAAATAGAAACAAAGAAAACAATACAAAGAATCAATGAATCTAAGAGTTGGTGTTTGAAAAGCTAAACAAGATAGACCCTTAGCACAGTTAACCAAAAGAAAGAAAGAGCAAAGCCAAATCAACAAAATCAGAGATGAAAGGGGAAACATCACAACAGACACCCAAAAGATCCGGACCATTATAAGGGAATATTTTAAAAACCTAAACACTACTAAATCTGAAAGTCTAAAAGAAATGGATGAATATCTGAAATTGTGGGAACCTCCAAAGCTAAACCAAGAAGAGATCAACAGTTTAAACAGACCCATAACATATAAGGAAATTGAAACAGTAATACAAAGCCTCCCAACTAAAAAAAGCCCAGGCCCAGATAGATTTACAGCAGAATTCTACCAGACATTTAAAGAAGACCTCTAACCAATACTACTTAAATTATTCAAAATGATAGAAACAGAGGAAGAACTCCCAAATTCCTTCTATGAAGCCAGCATCACTCTAATATCCAAACCAGGTAAAGACACAACCAAAAAAGAAAACTATAGACCCATATCCTTAATGAACATAAATGCAAAAATTCTCAACAAACTACTTACAAACCACATACAGAGACACACATCAAAAAGATCATTCACCATGATCAAGTTGGCTTTATCCCAGAC
>NW_008339846.1:2058298-2058662 GCF_000622305.1 Nannospalax galili | reverse complement strand
TATATAATTTCAGGCACCTGATATTTGACAAAGGTGCTAAGAACACACAATGGAGGAAAGACAGTGTCTTCATGAAGTGGTGCTGGCAAAACTGGAAAAATCTCCACCTGCAGAAAAAGGAAACTTGACGCTTATCTTTCACCCTGCAAAAAAGTCAACTTCAAATGGATCAAAGATCTCAATATAAAACCTGAAACTCAAACTGTTAAAAGAAAACAAAGGCAATACTGTCCAAGATATAGGCATAGGAAAGGACTTTCTAAATCATACATAAGTTGCTCAGGAATTAAGGTCAGCAATCAATAAGTGGGACCTCATTAAATGAAAAAGCTTTTGTAAAGCAAAAATTAAAATAAAATAAAAT
>NW_008339846.1:2057706-2058242 GCF_000622305.1 Nannospalax galili | reverse complement strand
GGGACCCTTCTTTAAAAAAAAAAAAAAAAAAAAAAGGATGGGCTAAAGATCTAAACAGAGAGTTCTCAAAGGAAGATATAAAGATGGCTAAAAAACATCTCAAAAAGTGTTCAACAGCAGTAGTAATTAGGGAAAAGCAGATTAAAACCTTACCTCAACCAGACTGGCTAGGATTAAGAGAACAAATATCAAATGCTGTAGAGGATATGGAGAAAGGGGAATGCTCATTCACTGCTGGTGGGATTACAAACTCGTGCAACCTCTATGGAAAACAGTGTGGAGGACTCTTAAAACTACAAATGAACACCTACCAGTTACAGCACTCCTTGGCATATACCAAAAGGACTCATCCTATTGCAGAGACACTTGTACAACCATGTTTGTTACTGTCCTTTTCACAATAGCTAAGAGATGGAAGCAACTTAAGTGCCCCTCAAGTGACAAGTGGTTAATAAAAATGTGGTACATTTACACAATGGAGTTCTATTCAGCAGTGAAGAAAGATGAAATAATGAAATTTGCAGGTAAATGGATGG
>NW_008339846.1:2042943-2057506 GCF_000622305.1 Nannospalax galili | reverse complement strand
CTCATATGAACATTTGAAAATTGCCCTGTTCTGACTTTTTTCTAGTTCCCTGTCCAGAACTTGTAATGCTAATTACTCTTGCCTTTACTTCTCCTTCACATCTCCCATTCATGATTCAAGGACTTTCCTTTCACCTTAGAGACAAGTGTAACATTGCTTACACTTGGATCTCAGATTTTATTTCTAATACCCCTCAGTTATTTAGCTCTTGAAAAGAGATACTACCCTGTGTACATCACAACCTCGGACCTTTGTTCTTTTAGGTCCCTAAGCCTTTCTTAAATTGTAAAGAGCTAGAGATAAAAGCCTTCTGCCTTCCCGACTCTGGGTGCACCTAGATTTCACACAATTGTGTCATATGTGTCTATGCTAATTGTTTTCATGTGTTGTGTCAACAATTTTTTAACAAACTGTGGCCACTTCAGTTTTTTTGAAACAGGGTCTCCCTGTAGCCCCAGCTGGCCTGGGACTCACTATGTAGACCAGGCTGGCCTCGAACTCATAGACATCGCCTCCCTCTGCCTCCCTAGTACCAGGATCAAAGGCATGCACCACCACGCCAGGCCCCATTTTTTTTTAATTGTGTGCTAAAATTATTAGTTTTATTTTTGACATGGCCAATTAAAATGTCAATGTGCAGACTTGTAAATGTGTTTTGCTGTCGTATTAAAAGGTCTGATAAATACATGCTGCCTCATAAACTTGGGTACTCTGGACATCTCAAAACCTATTGAACAATATCTTCGGATGTATTAAGCCCTTCACAAAATCTTTAGATGCTAATTGTTTATATAAAACAGCATTCATTAAAATCATATATTTTATTAAGCTATAAAATTTAATGTTACACACAGATTTTGTTTAGGATTTCTTTCCAAAACAGGTTCTAAATAAATATATTGATTAAAATTTTTATTTCAATTGTGTAATAGAGATAACAAAATTGTTTCTTAATATGACACTGTTAAATGTAAGAGTTCTTCCTTTATTTTTTAAATTTATTTTTATTTAATGTGTATGAGTGCATGGCCTGCATGTAAGTGCACCTGTGTCATGCAGTACCCATGGAGGACAGAAGAGGGCATCAGATCCCCTGGAACTGGAGTTATGGACAGCTGTTAGCTGCCATGTGGGTTCTGGGATTCAAATCCAGGTCTTCTGCAAGAACAGCCAGTGCTCTTAACCACTGAGCCATCTCTCCAGCCCCCAAATGTAAGGTTTTTATTAAGGCATTGTACATGTTAAACAATGGATATACATATTTGCTAAAGATCTTTGTATTGTTTCCTTTTCACAATGAGGATCGCAGGAGGTATAATCTCAACAAATAATAATAATATTTTGGTTTGTAAAAATCCATCTTATGACTGCATATCAATGCACTGTCCACATGACCTTGTGTTTGAAAAATAAAAAGAGGGCTGGAGAGATGGCTCAGCGGTTAAGAGCACTGGCCACTCTTTCTGATGACTCGGGTTCAATTCCCAGCACATACACGGTAGCTAACAACCGTCCATAACTCTACTTCCAGGGAATCCGACACCGTCTTCTGACCTCTGCGGGCACTGCATGACAGAGTATACTTACACATATGTAGGCAATACACTCATACACATAAAATAAAAATAAAAAAAATTGGTATCAAATTGGCTTCCAAGTAAGCACTTGTGTGAACTGAAGTTGTTAGTTATCCCAGCTTCTTTTCGGCTCATAGTAAAATTAAAATTTTAAGGGAAGTGATCCAACAGATTAAGTTAGCTTGGCCATGTGTCCAGTATGCAAACTGGGAATATCAGTATCAATGTGATCACTTTGAGAAACAAGCAGGCTGACTAATGGTCTTAGATCTTTTTGAGAGAATTAACATGTTTTTAAAATATTTAAAACCTTTTTAAAGACAAAGTACGTTTACTGATACAGTTCTAGCCTAGACAGTATCTCCTTGGTTCCAGGGTGTGGTTTCTATTGCTGGAGGAGTGAAGTGAGTTGTAAGAGATGATCCCCTCCTGCTCCAATGTGCAGTTTCTCCTGTGGAAAGCTGCTCCCCTGAGACACTCAACTCTATCTAGTCCAAGGATTAAGAAATATCACTTATCTCTGTGCTTTTAGATATATTTTGTATGTGTGTTATGTATTTATAAATATAAACATTTATAAGATTTTTAAGGCCACTACTGCCTCTTTAAAACCAACAAACAGGTTTGTCCAGGTCTCCATATCTTTGCCAAGCCTATGTAAAAATAACTCTAAACCTTTAAAAAGAAAATTGGTCTTTTAAAAAACCCGCTTCAATGCTTACAAAGACAACTAAAGTTTATAATCTTAATGGATTACATGGATATATTTGAGACAATTGTTCATCTCTGCTTTAAATTAAAAAATATAGTCTAGTCAAATACTTGTCAAATGATTAACACAGTTACTAGAAAAGTAAACAGGTGGTAAAATAAATAAATAGAGTCAAATAACAAAATTTTATCTTCTAGATGCCTCAAATCCTAACGAGAAGGGCAGTGCCCAAGGACGGCAGAAGAGGGGGTTGGATCCTCTGGAACTGGAGTTACAGATGGTTGTTAGCCATCATGTGTGTGCTGGGAATCAAACCCAGGTCCTCTACAAGAACACCCAGTGCTCTTAACCACTGAGCCATCTCTCCAGCCCCATTAAGAAAAATAATTTTGAAGTGCCTGTTATAATAACATCATTAACAAGTAATTAATTTAAATTAGTTAAGAAAAAACAAGATTATGCTTTCTCTGTATTTATTACTGTGAGATATTTAAGATACCACATATGTTTTATATATTTTAGATATAGCCTCCTGAATTTTCATTTAAAATTACATTAAAGTGTTTTTAATATATATTTATAAACAGCAATCAAGGTAAAGAAAATAGAGATTGAAAGGTTATAGGCATGAGATATATTTTTGGCAAAGGAAGAGTGAAAAATATGTTTTTGGATTAAAAAGCACTTTGTATGGTAAAATATTGTTCCAAAATGGAAATGGATGAAAAGAATGTTAAAATATTAAAGTATGTTGTAAAAAGATTAAGAAACTTACAGAAATTAGATAGGATTATAACCAAGTTGATTATAACATACAAGTTATTACATTTAAGATCAAATTCAATACCCTGAGGTAAAATTAATGCTTGATTTTTGACTATAATAACTAAAATTCCAAATTAGTTGCAGAGTCTCCCTTGAAGGATAAAGAAAACTAGATGATTTCATCAAATGAAGGAAGGGACATCCCATCAAACACGCCATTCAGCTGGAGGAAAAAGACTGTATCCAGGTCCTTCTAACTTGCTCCTGTACTATGAAATTCAAGATTAGCTTTAGATTCACATGAGAACTCAACCATGTGGACTTCAGAGATGCTGGATGGACCTCGTCTCCAACTCCACTGGCAATCCAGTACCCCAAGTGACTCAACACTTCTCTCAACTTTGTTCCTTACACTCCTTTAATTGAATATTTTTAATGGTTTCTGATATTTAATATTTCACTTAGTATATTCCTAAATGATACAATAATGCTAATTTTGGTTTGAATTGTTATAAATGATGGAATTATTTCCTTTCAATAATCATAGTTTTTTGTTATGATTATTTGCTTACCCAGAACCCCTACCTTACTTGAAACTAGTTTTTAAGTTTAAAAGATACAAGTATTTTTACTCTTTGTAAAAATATATACATGTATTTTTCTAATTACTTAGTATAATTTGGATGAAAAGTCCAGTTTTCCAATTTGCCCCTCCCCATTCTGTGTGTGTGTGTGTGTGTGTATATATATGTATATATACACACACATATACATATATCTTAGTACGTATTTTAACTAAATCCAATTGGACTAAAAGACCCTATAACATACTCCAGTGTTTACCCTATTTTCTCTAGATAGAGATACCCAAAGATTTGGGTTAATTCGTCTTATCCAAATTATACAAGACATCATCACTCTCTAATAACAACAATATTCATTATATTTTACAGTTTAAGTATTGATGTTCCTTGATTAAATGAGTATCTAAAGTGTCCCATATAGTACAATTAGCTGGGATTAAAAGAAATAATAATAATTAAGCAATATGTATATTTTACTAATAAAAGGAAACGGGCAACACCACAATGACTCCTTCTAGAGTCCCATTTCCAC
Source organism: Nannospalax galili (assembly GCF_000622305.1). Lineage (NCBI taxonomy): Eukaryota > Metazoa > Chordata > Mammalia > Rodentia > Spalacidae > Nannospalax > Nannospalax galili. Next base: position 2,053,336 of record NW_008339846.1, on the reverse strand, counting down.
TTCTAATCATTAAAATAAAAGGTTATAGTTTTGCCTACAAGGCCTATAAAATTTCGATAACAGGTTTAATCTCTTGTTTCTACTAATGCTATTAATATTTGGCATGCAAATGAAGACATGCTTGTTGAAAGTTTAAAGAATACTAAATTATGTAATTTCTTTTATGTTTTCCATTTTTTCCAAACTAAATCTGGTTTGATGCCACTATAATGAAACAAAGTCATTATCCACGGATAAAGAGCTACCAGAGTTAGAGCTAGTTACTCCACATGAGGTTACAGCTCTAAGATCTAACTGACCTAAAGAAAACCAAATATTAGACAATAACAGATTTGTTTAAATGTTCCAAGTATAAATAAAATAGTTTGTAGAGTACAGATATTTGTAAATACGAGGGGAACACAGTCTATTTCATTAAAAAAAAATGTTTGTTTCCTTAATCCGGTACATTTATTCCATTAGGTCAAGCCATGTTCCTGATTATTTTAAGTATAATAATCCCATTGTATGTCACATACTGATGTTATGTCAGATACAGAGGAAAAACGTCAGCTCTGGATCACCCTGGCTAATAGTCTTTATGTGACCCAGGAATTTCCTTCCTACTGGCTCTACCAGCTAGGTCTTCCTCTCTCCTGAAGACCGCTGTCTCACCTACCACTGAGCCTCATCTACATCCAATTCTAGAAATAAGCCTTCCTAGCTTTGAGTGAAATTAATATTTAATAAATATGTGGCCCATGCATGAACAAAACGTGAAGCTTGGCCAACAGGGGGATGAATGTTCCCAGAAAAACCCTGCATCTTGAACTGAACTTTCTGCAAGGCTGACCAACTGACTAACACTTGAACCACTGTGGAGAGTTTGGAATGTTGCAGATCTAGAGCCTATGCACTAATTATCCTGGCCCATCTTTAGCCACTCCTTGCCCACCTCTGTTTCTGAATTAACATCTGTGATAACAGAATATATTAACAATTCCACCAACCAAAAGGCCGAGTGTTGTCAGATGGCATCTGAGCCTGTAGCTAGCTCTCTTGCCCTGCCTACCTACCTGTTTCTAGAAATGCATTTGAAAAGTGTCTTGATTTGACTTTTCTTGTTTTGTTATGACAAAAACTTCATGAAACTATTACCATGTTGAAACATGGGATTTGGGGTAACCTGAATCTGTGTTCTCGGGTCATGGTCACTCATTTGGCTCCAGAATAAACTCGAGTGTGCTGAGGCTGGAGGAGAACCTTGGGTGTCCTCCTTAGGCACACCTTCCACTTTCTTTGAGATAAGGTCTCTCATTGGCTGGCTGACCAGGGAGCCCCAAGGATCCTCCTGTCTGCTCCCCCAGGGTGGAGATTACAAGCACCGGCCACCACATTCAGCATTTCTACTTGGCTTCTGGGCATCAAGCTCAGGTCCTCATGCTCTCAAGGCAAGGCAATTCACTACCCAGCCGAAACCGTAATTTGTGTGCTTTTCATACACGTTAAGGATAATTTTAAAATATGAAAAAACAAGGGTGAGCGTCTCCACTCGCCCACTGAGTGGAGACTCAACTGCTTGGGGCCTGGAACCGCCCGATTCAGGAATCTCAGTCCCGCACCCTTAAAGCGTCTGTACTAATCCTTATTTTGTCATCACCCTCTCAGGCCCCTGATGAGTTTCAAAGAGCCACACTTCACCCGACAGGCTGAAGTGCCGGCAGGCCAGGCCTCTCCTGAGAGGCCTGAGAATTCTTCCTGCAGGAGCCCCCGGAATTGAAATAAAGATCTCAGGATGCTTTGCAGCATCCTACCAGAGGATACAGAATCCAGTTCCCACAAGTTCTTGGAAACCTGAGTACAAGCCTTAGGACGGGTGATTGGGAAAAGGCCTTGAGGGCACGTGAGTGCCTGGGGCTGCTCACACCTCCCTCTGCAACCCTGGGAGCCCAGAAGCAGCAGCAGCACTGTGGGCTTGGGTGCCTGGTAGTCTTGCCAGATGGAAGAGTGAAGTAGCCGGTTTGCTGCTGAGCTCCGGGGAGCTGTGCGGTGCACAGGCAGCAGGCTCGGGAAACACCCAAAAGACCTGAGTGGCAGGAGAGAGAGGGCAGAACAACAGTCTGGGCGGCCACACCCGTGGACTCCCACGTGCAAGGCAGCTCTGACCTGGCATCCGTGACAAGATGACACTGCAAAGGGGATTCAAAGGTGAGATCCTCAGGTGCTACTGGGAAAGAGCAAGGAAGCCCAGCAGCGATCAGAGCAGGTGATCAGGGCCCTGGTGTGAAGATCAGAGAGCAGAGAAGGCAGAGCTATAATCACAGCACTCAGACTGAACACAGACAGGGACTGGGGGGCATGGACACATGTGTAGGGAGGGCCTTAGGTAGACACATGGAAGGCCTGTGCAGAAAGGTTAAATATTAGTCTTTCCTTTTCAAACTCTGTAAAACTTGGAACTTGGTTTACGACAAGGAATTCTAACCTTTTAATCCCACCATGCCCTGTAAGACTTTTAAGGAAAGGCCCTGATGCATGCCCGAGCCTGAAGGCCCTAGCGATGGAGCTCTTCTCCCTTTGCGCCAATTCTATTAAACTAGCCAGTCAGGAAAGACTGTGAGGTTGGACTCCAGCCAATGAAAAAAGATGCAGTTCTCTTACGTTAGGGATAAAACCCACCAAGCGTCCGTCCCGTGTGGACTTGCTGGATCTGGCTGACCACACAAGACCCCTTTTGCAAAAGTAAACTCTGCCTTGCTGAGTTTCTTTCACTTTGCCGTGTTCTCTGTGCGGTGTTGATGGGGTCCTTGGGTTTCGGATTTTATTTCTAACACCTGGAACTAGGCTCTGAGGACGGAGGCACCTGTCCCAAGGAGCTGGGTGTAAGCTGGGCTGTGTCCTTACACGGACAAGACTGAGGCTGTAGAGAAGGTGCTGTCCTGCCCAGGCTCTGGCTGCATCACATCTGTCCCGTCCTCCCCCTCCGGGCAGAGCTGCCCTTCTGTCCCTGGGGTTGTCAAAAAGATCCTGGAAACCCCTAGAACTTGCTAAGTACTTTTCCACTTCTAAAAGAATCTGATCTCAGTGCCCCCAGGACAAAGACCAGCCCATAAATCCTCAGTACATGTGGGCTGAGCAAAGACATATAGACGCCCAGCTGTCCTTTACCCTACAAGCAAACATGCCCGACTCTGCTAATCCACGCCCTCTGAGCTAACGGGGCCAACTCCAGTGACTCCACCAACCCTGATACTGCCACCCGCTCTGGAAAGAGTTCTGCAGGCACCACTGTGTGCTTGGCTCTCTTTCCTGCTTCCTTGCTTAGCCTTGTATCACCAGCAGCCCTCAGATCAACGAGGGGTTTGGTAGCGTTTGCCAGGCGGTCTGCAATGGCGTCTCACCAGCACTAAATGCTGTTTCCACCCTGGTTCTCTTCCAGGACTTGCCGACTCTGCTCAAATGACCATTAATAAATAAATTGCTTGAGCAGAGTAGAAACTGCTTATCTTTTCTACTGGCAAATTTAAATGATCCTGAACTACATCAGCTACATGTCCAGTGACACATTTCACTTAAAAAAATATGTATATCAGCAGGGTGTGGTGGCACACGCCTTTAATCCCAGCACTCGGGAAGCAGAGGTAAGCAGAGCTCTCTGGTGGAGTTCAAGGCCAGCCTGCTCTACATAGTGAGTTCCAGGACAGCTGGGGCTACAGGGAGACCCTGTCTCAAAAAAAAAACAAAAAAAAAATGCGTATATCGGGGCTGGAGAGATGGCTCAGTGGTTAAGAACACTGGTTGTTCTTGCAGAAGACCCGGGTTCGAATCCCAGCAGCCACATGGCAGCTAACAACTGTCTGTAACTCCAGTTCCAGAGGATCTGACAGCCTCTTTTGACCTCCATGGGCATTGCACTACATGGGTGCACTCACATACATGCAGGCAATACACACATACCGCACAAAATAAAAATAAAATGTTTTGAAAATCATCCATCCATCCATCCATCCATCCATCCATCCATCCATCCATCCCAGCAGTTTAAAACACTACCCCTGGCCACAAGTGCTCTTGGGGCAGTTTTATAATCAGCTGTCCTAGTTTGTTCTTCGTTGCTGTGACAAAATACTCTGACCAATACCAACTTGGGGAGGAAAGGGTTTATTCAGCTTACACTTCCCAGGTCACAGTTCATCTGGGAGCCCAAGGTAGGAACTCAGGGCAGGAACCTGGAAACAGGAGCTGGAGCACAGGCCATGAAGGAACGCTGCTCACTGGCTTGCTCCCCTGGCCCCTGCTCAGCCTGCTTTCTTATGCAACACAGGCCCACCTGCCCAGGGGTGGCACCAGCCACAGTGGGCTGGGCCCTCCCACATCGACAATCAACAAGATGCCCCACAGACCAGTCCAATGTAGGCAATTCCCCAATTGAGGCTCCCTCAACCCAGATGTGTCAATTTGACATTAACGCTATCCAGCACGTCAGCCATAATGAAAACTGAATCACATTTGTAGGAAAATGGATAAGACTAGGGATTAAGTTAAGCAAAAGCAGGACTCACTGAGACAAATACTGCTTCTCTCAGACGGAACCTGGATTTTGATTTTGATATATACACATAGTGTATGTGGGGGGTACAGGTCATGAAACCAAAATGGGGCCACTAGAGAGGAAAAAGACAGTAAGGGAAGTAGAACGGAAGGGTAACAATACATGTGACAGAGGGGCTGCTGGGAAGGGGAAAGGGCCGGCAGGTGAGGGCTGAGGGACATGGGAGGGGAGAGGAGGGAGGTCGCCAACAGAAATTATTTATGAACATGCCATGATCAAGTCTATTACTTTGTATGCTAAATTTTTCATACTACTAATAAATAAGCCACTGATACTGGGGCTCTAGTTCAAGCAGTCCCTCACCCCCAGCAGCCCCGGGTCATTCGCTGCTGTGCACAGGGCTCTCTCCTTCCTATGAAGGGGCTGCCTCATTACTCTCCTGTACAATTAACCCTGACACTAGGAGCTCAAAGGCTCTGACTCAAACTTGCACACAAAACTTCCGGAAGTGCAGCCTTTTACTTCCAAGCCCATGGCATGAAAGCCAACAGAAGTGTGTGTATGGATGATATACCGGGTACACACACTCATAGGCCTAGGTGCTCGCCAAGGCCAAACGGGCACTCAGCATCATTTGCCAAGCCCTTGCCTGGGCCAGCATCCTCTGCTTACCACGCATGCCAATCCCACAGGACAGGCCAGCACGAAGCAGCAGCCCATGGTGGGAGCCCTGCTGCACAGCAGTGTGGAATTTATTCCAGGAAAACAGAGCTAGTAATGAGATAGCCTTCTGAAGGCAGACTCAAAACAGTCCAGTTTGTCAAGCTCTATTAAAAAAATCAGAAAACTTCGGAAGGTTCCAGTGGGATCTCGCGCTATGCACGCCCTCAGTAAGACATTCATGAAAGACTCTGCCGGTACCACGGCTTGCACAAAGGGCACTCTATCTTAAAATGGCTTCCACAAGGACATTTGCCTAACACCTGGGTGTTCTGTCTTGGGCAGATGCCACCTTCAGTACGATCCTTTTAGAGTGAAGAACTGTTGTTTCAAAACGTCTTGTGAAACAGCCTCCTCGGTTTACCTTTGCAAAGTTCATCTCACCTCAACTCTGTTGGATGCAAAGACTGCCAGGGCTCTGGGTGGTAACCCCACTTCCACAAATGCTCCCAAAGGCAATTCTTACCCTCTGGAGACACCTCTGTCTGCTATTTATTTACGAAAGCGGAAATAGGAATTTTGGTGTGTTTGGCTGATGATGGCTCAGTGTTATGAAATGCTGGTCCCCTTTTAGTCAATCACCTCTATGCACGGGTCAAACCCTGAGTTCAAAGTAACAACAAAGGACCCTCTGTCCCACATGAACATAACTTTGCCACAGGCAGCAAGGAAACTTGAATAGCTGAAAATAACGATTTAAAAATCATTTCCAAAAAACGTCTTCTGCCTGTATTGACGAGTCTATTGGAAACAAATTCCATTATTAAATTCAAATGGGCTTGAATATGATTTTCCCAGTGGCCATAACCAAAATGTAAACAACTGAGTGTTCTTAAACTCACAAGAGACTAAAAGAAGGAGAAAATGTTAATCATAATTTTTGAAAAGCAAAGCTGGGTACAATGGTATAGGCTTGTAACCTCAGCACTCAGGAGTCGGAAACCAGCCTGGGCTACATAGTGAGCTCCTGTGTTAAAGAAACCCAACAAAAAAAATCAGGGGCCTGTATGGGAACTTGCTTAACCCAAATGTTGGTCCACAGTCTTTCCAGGATTGAAAGCTTCAACTTGTCCTACCTTGTCAGAAATATGACTTGGATTCAATCTTCTTATAAATGGATGCATTTCTAGGGATTTCTGATCCATGACTAACATTCTAAATTGAGAGTTCTAAGATTTTTGTGTATGTCTGTGTGTATTACACAGGAGTATCTGTTATGAGTTGGGTCTGCAAGGCAAAACCCCTTAAAGAGTTGCCCTAAAACTGACTTACAGACTCACTAACAAACGAGAGCTCAAATAAATCAAAACTGTTAAAAACAGTAATTCACCCACATCTCTCTTAGCTCACATGTTGTAAGTGAAATCTAGTAAGTAAGAACAGTTTGAAATTTGCTGGTAAAATAAAGGAGATGTCCTCAGAATTGTTAGCACATGTTCTCCCTGGGTGGTTGACCAGGAAGGACTTGTACTAATCTGTTAGAGGTTTAAGATCATTAAGTTTCACCTAAAAAATAAATGTGTAGCTCAGAGCGCATGGTGTCTGCTCTCGGGTTGTTTTTTGTTGTTTTGTTCCTTTGTTTCTTAAGGAAAAAAATTCTGAAGCCTTTATTTACAAAAGTTTTAAAAAACAATTATTAGAATTTCAGACCAGATGTTGCCCACTACCCATCAGCCCTCTACTCCCAGCCTCACAGTTGATTCTGGGATCCCTGCTCTCTACAGAAAGATACACACCCCACCAAGAAGGTCTCTATGAATCTGTAAACAGGCTCCCCATTGCCACTCTCACTTCTCCAAGGAAGCTAACAGACCTGAACTTGCCAAGTCTGAGCTGTCAGAAGGGTCTGGGTACGCCCTTCTTCCACCTCAATTAGAGATCCCCCTTCTCCATATCCTCAGAGTCCTCATCAGAATTCCTTCTCATCCTGCTGCCTGATCCCCACTTCTCTGAGATCTATAGGAGAGGACTCCCTCTGCCTGGTGGGCCTGAGCACCCTCAGAGCTGCTATGCACTGTCTGCTTGTCTGTAGGCCCATGACATTATAAGCCTTTTTAAAGAAATGTGTGCACCTGTGTGGTGCAGTGTCTGAAGAGGACAGAAGAGGGTGTTGGATCCCCTGGAACTGGAGTTATAGATGGCACGATGTGGGTGCTGGAATTGAACTTGGGTCCTCTGCAAGTGCAATCAGTGCTCTCAACTGCTGAGCCATCTCTCCAGACCCCTTAATAAACCTTTTTAAAAGTTTCTTACCCAAGAGAATAATCTCCCTCAGTGCCCCTTTGGACCCCAGACCAGAGGATTTCAATAATACCCTTTGTTTTGCAAATACTGTTTTGTTTAAATAAAGGACTGTGCTGGATCCAGTGATGAATTTTCTTCAGCTTCCTGAGACAAGGTCCCACCATGGGCCTGTGCTGACTTCAGACTCAGGTCCTTCAGCTTGGTTCCCAGTGCTGGGATTACAGGCATGCATGACTACACTTCCTAGGGCTTTTGACAGAAAAAAAAAGTGACGGCTGTTTGTCTAATACCTCGATCTTCATAAGTGATCCATTAAATAAATTAGGTGATTGTGAATGGGATGTTTATAAGAATTGAACTTTTCATGTAATTTGAAAATTTAAAGTTATGTTAAATTACAAAATGCTCATACAATGCTAGAGAGATTCCCCCCCCCCCTTTCTGCTGGGGACCAAATTCAGCACTTTGTGCAGCCATAAGGCGAGGCACTGAGCCCTTGAGTCATTTCTGTAAGTTAAAATTCTGAAAGATCAATGCCAAAAGTTCTTCTGGAACTTTTACCTTGTTAATTTCTATGGAAAGGACTATTGATGTACATATACATGTGACCTGTTGAACACTGAACACCTGACTAAAATCAAATGTGTATTTTCACACACACTGGTCTATGACAGATTACTTCCCCCCTAGATCTTCACTAGACACTACATACAAAAAATACAAGAGAATTAATATGAAATTTTGTGAGAATAATGAATACCCTTATGAAAACAGTCCATGCCAGGTACACGTGTGTTATGCGTGTATTCTGTGTATAAACATGTCTGTGTCAGCACTGTTAATACTGTACCTGCATAAATCCCCCTGGGGGAAATGAGACCCAACTCCATGAAACAGGAGATGTCCAACGGTTACAACAGGTCTCAGCTACCTCCCATTGGTCACCTGACCTTTGTTTGGCTTGGTTCCTACACAAATAGCGAACTGCATTTGCTATTTGCCTCACTTTGTACATTGTACCTGCTGGCAATAAACCTGCAGAACCATAAGCCCTAACAGACAATGTGAGACCAGGGTCTTTAATGCAGTCTTATCTACCAAAGAGAAAGCTGAGCTTCATAATGGGCTCTAGAAAAACTGCCTGAGAACTGCTCCTCAACCTCCTTGTTCTTATGTGGCTGGGAAGCAGTGAATTTGAACACTAAGCCCTAGCCACTTGCTCAGGGGACAGATCTAACCAACAACTGGGACAGGTCCACTCTGGCATCAAGTATGAGCAAAACCCAACTCCAGAATTACTGATCAGCAGCCCTTCCAGAGAAAGCACTAAATAAAAGTGTGTGTGTGTATGTGTGAAAGCTGTCATACTGAAAACAGTCACTTTTGCCAAGTCCTAAGAACAGTAAATAATGAAGAAGTTATTGAAGAGGGGCTCACAAGCATGCATTCTTGACAGGCTCCAGCACAGAAAACTACTCTCACTACAGGCTTACACCAAAAATAACTTCTGTTTAACCTTAGACTGAGGCCATGCTGGTTATGATCCCCTCAGCTGAGAATTATTGTCTCACAATGTGAACGAGTCCTCATTCTGCTTCGGAGAGTCTTCTGGTCTGTACAGTATAAAACAGTGCTGCCTCACTTTCATTGCAGTGCTCTGTAAGTCCCCCCCCCCCTTTTCTCCTCCAGTGCCAGGGATCTGACAGAGGGCCTTGCCCATGTTAAGCAAGTGTTCTTCCCCTGAACTACATATTCATTCATCTTTGGGGAATCTTTGTTATTTAGATTGACACACCTCTGGCAGTCTGCTACCCAGAACCTGCTTTCAGTCACTGGAATTACACACACACACACACACACACACACACACACACACACACACACACACACTGTGGTCACACACACACACACACACACACACACACACACACACACACACACTCTGGTGTATTTATGGAGGCACATATATGAACAAACAGCAGTAATGCTCCATCCCTTCGTAACAGATCAAGCAACTTAATAGCTTTGTTTAGTGAAATACAATGTATTTTCTTTTTGTATGTATGTGTATGATGTGTGTGCATGTGTGTGAATGTGGGTGTATGCACGCCACAGTTGGTCTTTGCCTGCCTTCTACCTTGAGACCATCTCTGTTCACTGCTGTGTGTGCTATGGTAGATGGCTATGAGCTTCTGGGAATTCCCCCGTTTCCCCATACCGGGGCACCAGTATTGCAACTGCCCATGTGGGATGCCAACTAGGCCCCTCCCACCTCCACACTCATCCACTGAGCCATCTCCCCAGCCTTGGGAATACTCCATGAACAGTTTGAGGCATACAGTACACAGCTTTGTTGAATTCCAGTGCCTGCACTAAACGCCGGCATTAGAAGCACACTGTGCCTGGTGTGCACTAAGCCCAGGGCTGGATCCCAGACACTTCATTTGTTCTGTGAACTGGAGCTTGGAAGCCTGTCCTTCCTCCTCATTGGAACGCAAGACAGGATGAAGAAGAGATGTTAACACCGAATTCTCCCAACCTCTCCAGGAAATGGGTATTTAAGGCAGGTTCCCAAAGCATATTCCCGATATCACTGAACTCAACTTCCTCTGACGCAGACGCGCCCTACTTAACTGTGCAATTTTCAGTCTGGGCGGAAACATTTAAATATCGGCTCAGTAAAGGAAGAGAACCAGCGAGTTTCAAGACTGAAGACCACAAGACCTTCCGACTTCAGGGAGTCATTTTCTTTTCTTTTTTTTTTTAACATAAAAAGAATCATAAGCTGTCTTTTTAAAACGAATCTATGTTTGTGCCTGGAAAGCCACGCTCACGATCCTGGGCGCTCTCACATGTACAAGGCAAAAATGTCTCAGAATTGATCAAGCGTCCAGAGTG
>NW_008339846.1:2040775-2042883 GCF_000622305.1 Nannospalax galili | reverse complement strand
GAGAGAGAGAGAGAGAGAGAGAGAGAGAGAGAAAGAGAGAGAGAGAGAGGCCAGATTGTTAGCCAATGGCAGGCAGCTGGGTCCCTTGGCGAGGAGAAAGGCTGCACCCCGGGACAAAGATTCCCCAGGAGGGCACGGAGAAAGGAGCGACAACACACTTTTAGGGTGGCGAGGCAATTGCTGACACACCTGGGGCAGTCTTCAGAGCTCCAATCCAAGAACACGGTAGGGCTAACCCTGACCACCTCAGGTACCCATCACTCCACAGAAGGGCCAACCCGGACCCACCAGGTGCCCATCACCCCCGGGCAGCGCTAACATCCTCCTTCTTCCCAGACTACCGCTTGCAGTTCTGAACTAAACCTCGGAGCTTTGGGTCCCCGGGAGACACGGGGTGCGGCGGGAGGAGCCGGCTCAGGAGGCGCGGAGGGGAGGCCGTTACCGGTGCACGTAGTGGATAAGGAACATGGCCAGCAGGACGCGGTTGGGCCAGCTCCCCAGGCGCGCGGCTGCCGGGCGCACGCACTCGTAGAGCGGCCAGGCCAGCGAGGGCAGCTCCTGCAGCAGCCAGGCGGGCCGCGCGGGCACCCGGAGCCCGGACCACCGGGCCGAGTAGCGGCCATAGGGCGTGCCGACCTGCAGCAGCAGCACCCAGGCAAGGCAGCCCATGAAGCCCTCCAAGTAGGCCAGTGCGTCTAGGAGCCGCAGCTCTGCCGGTGCCATCGCGGAGACCAGGCGGCGCGCTCCATGCCTCGGCGGCCGCGTGGGGCCACATATAAGGCGGGGACGAGGGGGCGGGAGGCTCTGCTACCCCCGGCCGGGAGCGGCCAGCCCCGGCCAGCGCCCCAGCAGACAATACCTGCCCCTGGACCGGCGAGCCACCTGCTGGCAGGCGGCCTGAACACGCTAGGTGGGGCTGAGCCCGGCCTCCGGAACCCGCCTACACGCCCACAGCCCCGCCCACAATTGTAACCCCGCCTCGGCAGAGCCCGAGCCCGGCCCTCCAGGCCCTGCCCATCACCATAGTCCCGCGCCCTAGTCTAAGAGCCCCGCCCACCAGCGTGGCCACGCCCTCCTCCTCAGAACAGAGACCCGCCCACGATCATACCCACGCCTTTCAACGTCGCCTCTGGGCCCCGCCCACTACAATGGTCCCGCCCTCTATCATAGCCACGCCCCCGAGAGGGCACAGAGCCCCGCCCGCTCGCATAGCCCGCCCTCCTTCGGAGCCCCTCTCTCCATCACAGCCCCGCCCCCCACAGCTCCAGAGCCCCTCACTACAAGCCTCACCCACTACCGTACCCACGCCTTTCAGCCCCGTCTCTGGACCCCGCCCACCACCATAGCCACGCCTCCGAGCACCGCAAAGTTCTGCCCACACTCATAGCCCCGCCCTCCTACAGAATCACAGGAACCCCCCCTCCCCGCAGAACCCCCGCCCTGAAGCCACGCCTACACCCTTGGAGCCACATTCCCGTCGCCCGCCCTCTGCCCCGAAAGCCCGGAGGGAGGCCTGACTGACCGCAGTGCCTACCAGGACCACCCAGACAGAGCCCAGGCCCTTCCTGTCCCGTCGTCTTAGCAGCTTCACGTCATCGGAGCCACACCCACTCTGCAGCCTGAGCCACGCCCCCCACGGCCTCGCCCGACTGCGCCTCCACGCCCCTCTGCGCCTGCGCACTTCTCAGGTCGTTCACGCAGGTGCCTGAATGCAGGGAACGCGGGTTGACGGGCGCGGAGCCGCTTTGGGGGCTGCGTCCGGAAGCGCTTTCCTTCTCAAGCAGCCACGCTTTTCGCGTGCTCGTTTGCGGGAGGGCGTGCTGTGGCGCTGCAGGCATACTTCTCGACGCCTCCTGCTAGGACCCGGCCGCGGGGCCTCGGGCCGCGACCGGAAGTTCCTGAGCGGCGGCCCTGGCAGGCAGCTGTTTGCGCGCAGCGTGTGTGGCCGCGTGGGCCATGGGGCGGCGGGCGCGGGGCCGGCGGCTGCAGCAGCAGGCGCAGCCCGAGGGCGCGGAGGACGGCGCGGAGGACGGCGGGAAGCGCGGCCCGACGGTAGGGGCCCGTGGCGGGCGCGTGGGCTGCGGGGGGGGCCTGCGGGGCACCCCGGG
>NW_008339846.1:1879559-2039884 GCF_000622305.1 Nannospalax galili | reverse complement strand
TGGGCTGCGAGGGAGGCCTGCGGGGCACCCCGGACCGCGCCCGTTCACCTGCGGCTTCCCTTGCAGGGCTGGGAAGGCGGCTACCCCGAGATCGTCAAGGAGAACAAGCTGTTTGAGCAGTACTATCAGGAGCTGAAGATCGTGCCCGATGGTGAGTGGGACCAGTTCATGGACGCACTGCGGGAACCGCTCCCCGCCACGCTGAGGATCACGGGTTACAAAAGGTATTGTCGCCCCGGGGCTGAGAAGCAGCTTAGCGGAGGCTTGCGGCGGGGGGGTGGGCGCGAATGCGATCGCGAACAGGCTGGGCCGCGTGCTTCTCCGGGGGGAAGCCGCACTACGGGTGGGAAACATCGTCTTTGACATCGAATTTGTCTCTTTCCCATCCTGGTTACAACTTCAAGATTTTGTTGGAAGTAAAAGTGAAACCAGGTAGAAGTACAGTGTTGCATGTACATTGTCGTTCCGGCCATTGAGTCCAAACTGTGGCCCAACACAGAATAGTAAACTTTCAAATTATGGGGACTGTTGTGTTGCTTCCCAAATTGAACTTTGTAAATCTCAACGTTGTGTCACAGTGTCGGAAGGTTGGACAGGCCTGGGCGTCTACATTCCATCTCTAAGTGCAGAGATGGTTTTAGTTTTTCTTTCTTTTTTGGTCTTTTTGAGACAGGGTTTCCCTCTAGACCCAGCTGTCCTGGAACTCACTATGTAGACCAGGCTGGCCTTTAATTCACAGAGATCAGCCCGCCCCTGCTGGGATAAAAGGCCTGCGCCACCACGCTGAGCCCCTAGGTTTTCTTTTTTAAATTTCATATGTATGAGTGTAATCCCTGCATGTATGCAAGTGCACCCGTGTCATACAGTGCCCACGGAGGTCAGAAGAGGGCGTCGGATCCCCCAGAACTGGGCTTATGGATGGTCAGTAGCTGCCATGTGGGTGCTGGGACTCGGACCTCGGTCCCCTGCGAGAGCAGCCAGTGCTCTTAACCACCAACCACTGAGCCATCTGTCTAGCTCAAGTTGGTTTTAGTTTTAAAATATTTGGAGTCTGAAATCCAGAAGATGCAGTGTATTGTCTTTTCAGATCTCTTAAACCGTGCTTATTTTTCAATAGCCATGCAAAAGAGATTCTCCACTGCTTGAAGAACAAGTATTTTAAGGACTTGGAGGATCTGGAGGTGGATGGTCAGAAAGTGAAAGTTCCAGAGCCACTGAGTTGGTAGGTACCATGCGGTCTGCTGCATTTGCCTTAGCCTACAGCGCGGGGCTCTCTCCCCACACGCTTCTCCCAGGTGCCTTGGTCAGCACTGCCCTGGTGATAGGCTTTGTAAATGACTTGCAGCTCCTGGCATTTCTGTCACTGTTCGTTTGTTGTTCAGCCTCTCCCTTTCCTTGATGGCATCGAGTAGTTTGTTTCCCTTCTGTTTGCAGAACTGCCACAGGGTAGGATCTCTGTCTGCCCCAGGACAGACTTAGCTTGGCAGAGGCTCACCAGTCTGCTAGGACTTGTCCCATTGTTTCCCGTCTCAGGCAGGTTTCTGTCTTCATTCTCCAGCACCCAGGCACTCCCGCTCCTGAGTTAGCCCTTTCTTTACCTGTCAGATGTCTTCTGGGTTATTTCCTGCTCATCCCTCTGCCCAGGTCCTAGGCCACCTTGTGCAGTGCCTGGCATGCTCCGTAATAATCCAGAGGTTCCAAGCCCTGTGTTAAGATTTTAGTAGCTGTTTTGTATCCCATATTTTGGCGATACTGAGAATTGTCACAATAGAAAACAGTGTTTTAAATAGTTGCTATAGGAACTATTAAGTTTTTGGCAACTTTTTGGAGGTTTTGACTACAAGACTGTGTTACTTTTAATCATGTAGTATCACTTGCCTTCTCTTGCTGGTCATTAGATTTGCAATGCCCTTAGAATAATCATGCATAGATGTGCATTTTAAATGAGAACTGAGTTCTGAACACAAAAATCAGTGTGCAGCCAGGATAAAGATCTTGAGTTTTCTGCCCCTCAAATTATTTGTTTCCATATTATGCATTTTGGTTAGATTTTAATTCAATTAGTTAGATTTTGATTTAGCTTGGAGAATGCAGTAGAGGGCGATGGCTCAGGTGCAGGCTGCTGCTGCGGGCCACTAACTGCATGTCCACCATAGTCCTCGGTGGGAAGGAAGATGTTCTCAGCTGCTGTGGGTAACGAGGCTACAGAAGCCTTCATGGGGTCTAGTGTCCTCCCTCCTAGTGCTGCAAGGTAGTTGACTTGAAGATCAGACTGGTGGTCATGGGCATATGCACTGTTTGAAGTGGAGGACGTCTGACAGCTTAGTTTTGCATGAATTTGCTGCTTTACATGTCAGCTGTAAACATTTGTTCCTTAAACTTTGTTAAGTGCAGTGACATGGAAGGAATGCTTTGCAGATGAGGAAGTCTGCGCTTTGGCCTTGGCTCAGGAGGATGTTCAGCACATACCTGCAGGGACACTCGGGCACTCCACTGTAGTTATTTTATTGTGCACTTTGCAGGTAATGCTGAGAAATGTTTGACTTTAACAGCCCGTTAGACAGCTGAAGCCCGTTTGCTGTACGGTATGTGTGGGTTGTGACAAAGAATGAAAATGAGTCTTGCTCTGCCAGTGGCTTTAACTGGAGTATTAGCAAGATTGACTAGTTTGGGGTCCTAATACTTTTCCTGTTATCGATGACTGTCAGCTTTATCTTATAAATATTTATTTAATCACCTTTACTTGTCAGTGTTGGATGCTTGGAAATCTCTCAGGAAGTAAAGCAGAAACTATACACAGTGGACCGTAACCTCAGAACACATGTCTGTGCATGAGGAGGAAGCTTATTAGGAACTCTGGCAGCACAGCTACTAAGCAGCATCTGAGACGGTCAAAGCCTGTTTGTCTCTGTCACACCAAGCCTCCCATCCGTCACTGTGTCTGTTTCCCGTCAGCCCAGTTTCACTTTCCCAGCACCACTGGATGCATGGAACCGTTGTGACTGTGCATTGTTAAACTGAATTCATTATCATACCTCACACTTAACAGTAAGCATTACCACACAGTACAGTTGGTCACCACCCGACTGCTTGGTGTTAGGCTGATTGAGCAAGGTGCTGTGTGTTTCGTCAGCATCTTGGCCTGTGCATGTGTAGAGCCAGTAGGTGAGAACCAAGTGGAGAAGCCTCCCCGTCAATGACTTGTCGTCATACATGGACACACATGGTAGGAGGTGCTTTGTCCTGAGGTCTGTGCAGATGACAGTGGACTAGGAGTTAAAGTCATGCATCGGTGGTTTTCAGGTTAGCTTGATTTATGGGCCTGATCTTGTATGGAAGCCCTTTTATTTGAGAATTATTGAAGTGGTTTGTTTAGAAATGGAAACTAAAGGGTCTATGTCATGCATTTAAATATCTGTTAACATGCCCTGTTTGTAGTTTGTGAGCATTTTACTTTCTTTTTATTTAGGTATCCTGAAGAACTTGCCTGGCATACAAACCTTAGTCGAAAAATCTTGAGAAAGTCTCCACAGTTGGAAAAGTTTCATCAGTTCCTGGTCAGCGAAACTGAATCTGTGAGTAGGTTTCTTAGGCTCCCTTGCTGTCCTGAGGCTCTGGGAGACAATGCCCCAGTCTTAGTTTCTCAGCATTACCTACCTGTGACCTAGTTGGGATCACGTACTGAGGCTCGTAGTGCCTCCCATTGCTGTGAGCCGACTTGCCGTCTCTTCCTCGTGGACTTGTGGGTGAGCAGCGTGCTCTGCTGATCGGTGCCACTGCTCAGTCTACTTCTGCTCTTGGCGCATACCCGTTTGCTTGGCATCCATGAAAAGTGGGTTTTTAAGGCTCCTTAGGGGACTGTGGAGAGTTCTAAAATCTGTTTGATTTATAATAACACTTTTAGCTTTTTTCTTTTGGGGGCGGGGATCTTTTTTTTGAGACAGGGTCTCCCCGTAGCCCCAGCTGTCCTGGAACTCAGTATGTAGAACAGGCTGGCCTTGAACTCACAGAGATCCGCCTGTCTTAGTTTCACATTTTATCTTTACTTTTTTCATCACATATTATTCTAGCACTTAACCTTTGCCAATGTTTTTTTAAAAAAAGGAAGTTTATATACCTAAGGTATAGCTGTGGTGCTCATAGAGTGCAGCCCTTCCTGAGTTCTTTGAGTTAGATGGATTGGCTAGATTTGGCCGCTGAACTCTATCCTCCAGCCATCCCAGAACAAATGATTTCCTGCAGTAGGTATGTAGGCACCCTGTACTTTTCCTTTTCGTTCTTCATCTCACGTTCATAGTCAGAGCTTTTCTCCTTCCTCTTTCCTGTCTCCATTCTTAAGCCATGCAAACCCCTTGAAGCCCCTAGACAATGTGTTCTTATTCATGGGGCTTTCAGAAATTCTGTGCTTCCCGTCTTTCTTCTGAAGCCGTCACCAGCTTGCTTGAGTCATTTACCTTGTTCAGTTCTGTTGGCTGTTTCCCTCCCGGCTGCTTCCTAGCAGCGTGGCTTTCTGTCCACAGAGGTAAGCTGCTACTCCGGGCTCCTGCACACCTGCCTTCCCTCCCTGGGTAGTGTAAAGGACAGAGTGCTGCCAGGTGCCCGTCTGTGCTGGGCTCTGCTGGGCTCTTACAGGAGATGTTGAGGAAAGCTAAGCGAGCCATGAGGGAGCAATTTGGGGTTTGTGCTTTGAATGGAGCAGAGGCTGTGTGGGGACCAGTGTGATATGCAGCTAGTTGGGTATTGAAGAGTGAGGCTTGGGCAGCTTGGGAAGGGGAGGCGGGTGCTAGGAAGGAAGCCTTCTCCATTTTGATCAGGAGCTAAGGTGGTCAGAGCTGGCGCCACAGCCTCTGGGGTGTGTTCACTGTGTTAGTCCAGTGACTAAGCTAGGGTGGAGGCAGGAGGCAGGCTCACCAGAGTCACCTGTTTAACCAGAAGCTTGGAGCAGCGTGCAGGTGAGCCAGGAACCCAGGTGAACAGGTGCAATGGAAGGTCTGAGTGTGCATTCTTTCTGCCCACTGTGCTGTATAGCAGATGCCTGGCCAGCATTTCAGGTGCTGGAAGACAAATGGTCTGTGGGCGGCCAGTGTACCTTCTAGGCTGTTGGTAGGGTTGTGACAAGGCAGTACTGGCCTGCAGCCGGAGGCCTCTGCCTGCAGCTGAATGCTGTCTTCTGGCTCTCATGCCCTGGCCTCTTGAGAAAGACTAGAAGGATGATAATCACTGTCCAAACCATGGAGCTGGCAGCAGTAACTGATGTCTGCTCGGCAGTTGCTTGGAGGTAGCAAGGGGGCCTGGAGGGTCCTGAAAAGAGCGAGCAAGGGAGGCTGGACTTGGAGAATAAGACCAATTGCCCAGCAGTCACTTTCTGTCCTGTATTAGATTGCTGCTCCTTGCTGCTGTTCAGCGAGCAGGCCTCTTCTGAGAGGTGCGCACCTGACCCGTGTAAGAGTTGAGACCAGGTACTAAACCAGCATCACACCTGAACTATGTGTAACCTTCTCGTGGTTAGTTTTGATGTTAATGGTCCTTTTTAATTAGCTTTAAATAGCAGCCAATTATCCAGTAATGTGTAAAGATTTTTTTCTCAGTATGTTGTGTGCTGGTAAATACGTGTTCTTTGTAAAACTGTGAGCCTCTGCTGTTGCCTGATACTGCAGTGTTCTGTCCATCTTATTGCCGGTTTTTCTCCTCCAGGGCTATATCAGTCGGCAGGAGGCCGTTAGCATGATCCCACCACTGTTGCTTCATGTTCAGCCACACCATAAGGTAGTGTGCCGGTGGAAGACAGCCGGGTGGGGCTGCGAGGGCTGGGGGTTTGTTTTGCTGCAGCCTTTAAGTATAATTAGTTCTGACCCTCCTTTTTGACACAGAATGGTATGTATTTTAGGTGGTATTTTATACTTCTGTTTTATAATACGCATTCTTTCCCTTTTAAAGTTTATTTGTTAATTATTCAGGTAATCTTGAGTGCTCCTCACTGGCTAAATCTCACTGAAATCTATAAAGCTCATTGGTGCCAAGCACTGGTCCATAATCTTTGTGTGAACTGATTGATTCCTTTTGTCCACATAGCCCTCTAGGGGCACAGGCCATCACTGAATTTTCTAGATGGGGAGAAGGAGGCAAAGTGAAGTAACTGGGCCCTGGGTACAGAGCTGAGACTTCGCATGGCACTCCAATGCTCTGTCTCTCTCTCACTCGATGAGTTTCATGGGTTCTAGTGCTGTTCTGTGTTCATCCCCTGTGGAGACTGTACCTTGACCATTCATTCTGAGTGTCTTCGGGCCAGGGTGGAGGCATTGGTCTGATGCGATCTCTGTAAGGAATATAGAACATTGGTCCCATCTGTGAAGAGGTGCAGTGCAGGTCTTAGAATACAGACCAGAATACTAGAAGGATTCATAAAAATTGTTTTAAATTAAATGTAGAGCAGTCTTTTAACTCAGCCACTTTCTCGTTTGTTCATAGATCTTAGATATGTGTGCAGCCCCTGGATCGAAGACCACACAGTTGATTGAAATGCTGCATGCTGACATGAATGTCCCCTTTCCAGGTAATCACTAGAGGACAGGAAAGCTCCGTGAGTGGGTTTGGGCAGGAAAAGATCCTCGCTTTGCCTTCCCACTGGGCTGCCAAGTTTCCTGTGGCTGCTCCTTACATACTAACAGCAGAGCTGGGCACTTTAGCTTACTACTGACACAAGTTCTAGGAACAATGCACACAGAATTTGAGGCCCCCTCAGTTTTAGAGAGTGTGCGTTCTATGAGCAGAAATGGTGGAGTGCTTTGTCCAGCCTGCTGAGAGTAGGTGGGTGTCACAAACTGAACTTCAGTAGTGACACCTTTCGGACCCTCCCCACCCCAGCTTTTGTCAGTTCTGCCTTGGGTGAGAAACAGTTTGTTGTTCCGAACTGCTGTCAGGCCCCCGCCTTTCAGATTCCTTGACCTTTCACCAGCTGCTTGTGGGTGGCAGTAGACGCTACATTTGAAATGGGATGTGATTGTGTACCGTGTGGGGAGACTGCAGAATGCTCACGGGTGGCCATGACTGCAGTCTACCTGAGGCCCTTCGTGGGGATTCTCCTGAAAGACCAGCAGCATCCAGCGTTGGCTAAGGCCGCTTTTGTCTCTCCTGCTTGCTAGCTCCGAGCCAGCTGTCCCAGCAATGTTTAATAGATGCTCCTATCAGCTGTGTGGGTAGTCCCCTGCCTTTGTGGTTGTTTTTTTAAGACCTTGTTTTACTCAGAGAATGATTTCACTAAAAAATCTTTCTCTGTTTTTAATAATTTTTTTCTATATGGGCTGTGAAGACCCTTGAGTTGGCAAGAGCCGCTTCCCTCTGTGTTATTGCTGATTAGCACGTCGCATTGTTTTGAAGATTGGTCCTGATTTCAAATGCTGTTGGACGTATTTGCCTTTCTGCCAAGGTTGTACAAAGAACTAGAAAAGGCAGGGGCAGTACTCGGCAACTTCCCAGAGGTGGTCCTGAGGAGGGCACAGCGAGCAGCACATCCCAGGACCAGCTTCTGTGCTCTGCCTGGAGTCTGGTTCTCAGTGTAGAGCAGAGCCCTGCGTGTGGGCAGGGTTTTACCTCTTTTGGTGGTTCTTTTCCCTGCACCTTTCTCCTCCCCTCCCTTGGAACAAATGGACCATAATCTTTGAAAAGGAAGTCATTAGCGCAACAGTCAGTACAAAGTGAAGTGTTGCTTGTGGTTTTGAGTTTCCGTACTCCATAAGACCCTTGTAGAGCCAGCTGGGTTCTTTTGGGACGGGGGTTGGGTAGGAACAGCACTTGCTGTTTCTAGGCAGTCTGGGCCTCAGGTCTTAGGTTTCATGGAGCACCCCTCTGCTGTGATCTGGTCAGCCTGGAGGTGGTTGCTGTGTGTTTTGGGAAATGATTCCACTTCACACTACCATTTCATGTTCCCAGAGGGATTTGTTATTGCCAATGACGTGGACAACAAGCGCTGTTACCTGCTCGTTCACCAGGCCAAAAGGCTGAGCAGCCCCTGCATCATGGTGGTAAACCATGATGCATCCAGCATACCGAGACTCACCATAGATGTGGACGGAAAGAAAGAGGTTCTCTTCTACGACCGGATTTTATGCGATGTGCCTTGCAGGTACTTACATTACATAGGTGGTCAGAAAGCCCCAAACGCACCAGGAAATCCAGTCACAGATGGAAAGATGCTGCACACGAGCACATGCTGGTGTGGGTAGCTGTTGTGGCCATGAGTGTGGAGAAAGATGTGGTGAGCTTGAACCAAAGGACCTGGAGGTGGTAGTGAGACAGCTCAGCACGATGCTGGCTGTAGAACAGGTATTTTATGAGCAGCTCCAAAAGCAGACGGAAGACATTACGTGTCTCAGGCACCTGGGGACCGTTTTGCTTCCCAAGCGTTGCTCTTCCATTGTGTCTGCAGGGAGCCTGGTCATACAATAATCACAATCAGTTTGAGTTTTTCTACTAAATTTTGTTGTTTAGTAAAGTGAAGAAATTTAAAAGTCAAAAGCTTTGAGAAATTCATTGATCTGCATCTTTAGACATTTCATCAGATTTTACAGCATAAATGCTAGAGAATTGGACTTGGTGTAAAAACCTGGAAAGAGTGAATGACTTTCCAGAGGAAAGGCTGCACAGTTACAGATGTCTGTTCAGAGGGCAGTCGTGGGCCTGAGTTAACACCCAAACAGCATGGGTTTGTGGAGACCAGGACCCATCAGCATACCGCACTTAAGAAACGTCTTTGCGGAAGGGTGCCACGTTTAACACGTTCTGCTTGTGGCAGGACCCAGTTTGAAAGTTACCCTGGCAGCACTGGGTATGGCAGAGGAAAGACGCCTAAAAAACGAACTTCAGACTTGAGTAAAATTTAAAACGTGGACTACCTTAAGTAGTTTGCAATAGGGTAAGTAAAACTATTACACTGTCAAATAGATTAAAAAACTAAAGAGATTAGTCATGAACTAAATTATTTTTTTCCCCTGGTTACAGTTTTCTGATTCACCTTGGGGGTCCCATGTTAATCGTCCCTGTGTGTTCTTTTTATTGGAAAAGTAACTTCATTTTTTTTTTTTTTTTTTTTTTGGTCTTTTTGAAACAGGGTTTCCCTGTAGCCCCAGCTGTCCTAGAACTCACAGAGATCCACCTGCCTCTGCCTCCTGAGTGCTGGGATTAAAGGCATGCGCCACCACGCCCGGCATAACTTCATTTTTTATGAGACTAAAGTGCCCTTACAAGTGCTTGGTATAGGCTGAAGACATTCCTGAAATTGAAGTGAGTTTTATAAGGAGATTTGTAACCTGAATTTCTCCTAGATGGCAGAAATTGACCTGTTTAAGTGAGCATTTCTGTTCAAATCTATTATTTCCTTTTGGATTTAAAGTTGAAGTATGGTTTTAAAAAAGTTTCATGGTATCCATAAAACAGAAATAGAAAGTTGGTGTCCTTTGTGAGAATTGAGGTTGTCTTAAGCTGCCATTTATAATACTTGTTTTGCAATTCATCTTGAATATGACGTGCCTATTAAGCATCTATATGTTTAGAGGTTCAGTTTGTTAAATACCTTCTTCCAGTGGAGATGGCACCATAAGAAAGAACACGGACGTCTGGAAGAAGTGGAGCACTATGAATAGCCTGCAGCTCCATGGGTAAGTGAATATCCTTGGTTACCAAAGTCATGTTGTTCCCTTGAGTAGCTGAGCAGCGGATGTCTGTCTACGGTAAGCACCTGCAGCCGCTCTCCTGGCATACAGAAGTAGCCTCTCCAAGAGTTATAACTTTTATGCTTTTAAGATGTGTACTAGTTTAAAATGCATTTATGAGCAGTTCACATATTTGAAACATCCTTTTTTTTTTTTTCATGAAATGACCGTTATTCTGATGTTACTACTCTTAGTCTTCTGATAGCTTCTGTTCCTTCTTGGTGTTTCCGAAGTGACTGTTCAGAACAGCGTTTATAGCTTTTCTTGTGGAACTTGGTGTTTTTTCGTTTAACATGAAAAGCACACATCCTTTAGACCAGTAAAAACTGCAAATAATTTTAGCAAGTTAATTTTTTTATTAAATACCACTGGTTTTATAAAATGGAGGAAAGAATTCGAAGGTAGGAAGGGATTTAAATTTTCCATAGAAAATAATACATATCTGAAGAAATGTGTAAAGGCTGCTCTTGCAGAGGACCCAGGTTTGGTTCCCAGCACCCACATGCTATCTAACAACTATCTATAATTCCAGTTCCAGGGGATCTGATGCCCTCTTCTGGAGTCTGTGGGCTTTGTACAACACGGGAACACGGGTGCACTTACATACATGCAGGCAAGACATTCATATGCATAAAAATAAACAGAAATTAAAAAGAAATGTGGAACTTGTTTTAATAGAGAAATTTACAAAGTGTAAGAACTTGTATGTGACATGATTAGTCTGCTTTGTAGCATGTGTGCTCTGGAGCTGTTTTCTGTGTTAACCTGGGTTCTTCCCTTAGCTTACAGCTGCGGATTGCAACACGAGGTGCCGAGCAGCTGACTGAGGGGGGCAGGATGGTGTACTCCACCTGTTCACTAAACCCCATCGAGGATGAAGCAGTCATAGCGTCTCTGCTGGAGAAAAGTGAAGGTGCGTGCGCTCAGTTGGAGCGAGGCTCTTCAGTGTTGTTTGCAGTTGTATGTATTTCTGACTCTGTGCTTGTATGTTCAGCCTGTAACCGTAACCCTAAAAGAGGGATTGGAGTTAAAAATGTGCTTCTGTGATGGGTTTGTCATATTTTGCGGTGTTTGGAATGTGGCAGTGTAAAAACAAAGGAGTCTGTGCTCAAGTCAGAGTAGTGCTCCCCTTCCTGCTTTCTCAGTGGTGTTCAGAGACTGATGTCACTGTGGCCGTCACCACACCACTCTAGTTTATCTGTCTTCTGAAGCAGAAACTCTTTCTCATTAAGGAGTCCCTGTGTTCCTTCTCTGTCACTCCTGGCTGCCAAGCTGAGTATTGCGGGGTTCTGTGTAAGCTACTGCTGACCCACTCGCCTGCGGATGGGCACTTGGATTTCTTCCACTTTTGGCTCTGTTAGCAGTGCTCTCAGACGTGTTCTTTACCAAACACTGTCCAGTGGCCTTATAAACAGCAGAGCTGGGACTGTAGACATGTGGCTCTCAGATACCCTGGTTTCCATGCTTTTGGATGCACATCTGGAAGGTGGGTTGCTCTGGTAAGACTTTCATGTGTTGAAGACTCACTGGAATGTTCTTTATAGTGCAGCATCATTGGAATTTCCATGCATAAGGGTTCCTGGCACCTGCGCCAGTGCTGTGATTTTCTGTTTTGCTTGTTAGCCCCCATCTTTCGGGTGTGAGGTCAACTGTGTTGCAATGGGGGACCAGATGAGAGCATAAACTGCCAAAATGGCATCTTCCACAGTGGTTAGTTAGATGATTTCACTCTGAACGTTTTTCTGAATTGCTAACTTTCCTCCATTCACTAACTTAAGAGTAGATGCTAGTCTTCCATGTTCCAGTAACAGAGTCTCCACTTTGCCATCCTCACAGGCATGTAATAAGTGGAACAGCTAGGGAAGTACCTGGGTTCTCCTGTCAGGTTTGTCTTGGCTGTGGCTGGTCTGGGCTGTGCAGTCAGTCCTCCTCTGAGTGCTTTGGAGCAGTGGTTTTGGTAGTTGTCAACCTCAAAAGTGCATGAAGTGGAGGACACTGCAGTAAAATCCTACCTGCAGCTGTGGAGTCAGGGCTGTTGAACTTTTTCAGATTTACTTAAAGTCCTGTGGTATCTGGTCCTTAGGAAAACAAGATTCTGGGTAGCCTGAGCACCAACATACGCCATATCTGTCCTGTACTCTGAGAAGCAGTCAGTTCTGTGTTCACTATCTGCACGCCTATCTGATACCTGTTATCCCAGCGCTCAGGGAGAGGAAGGCAGAAGGCTGGAGTTCCAGGCTGGTCTGAGCTACACGGGAGTCACTCTCAAAAAAACGGAGGGCTAAGCAAGCTTGCCTAATGTGCCCTGGATTTGGTCACTAGCCCTGTAGAAATAGCACCCTTAAGGCAGTTGCAGGATCTGAGGGATTTCAGACTGCTTTGTTTTACTGCTGCCTCTTGTCTGTTTAAAAAAGTGACTGCCTGGTTTCTTGGTGAGCAGTTCTCTTCCCTGGAACAGGTACTAACCACACCAAACTGACCCCAGTGAAAGCACAGACCTGGCAGTGAGAAGAGCCAGAGTGCTTAGGTAACCAGGAAACTTAGAGAATATCAGATACTCAGTTCACAAGCACTCTCAGTGAGGAAGCAGGAAGTTGCTGGAACCATAGCTGGAGGAAGACATCGCCTGAGCTTGCCCACTGCATGCTGGGGGAGTGGCAGCTTCTGCTGGCTGGAGCCCACCTGTATTAGTCACTTTTCTGTTGCTGTGATAGAAACACTGACCAACTTGTAGAAGAGTTTATTTGAGCTTACAGTTCCAGGGGAATTACAGCTGGTCAAGACAGGGAGGCGTGGTGGCAGGAGGCAGCTGGAACAGGAGCAGAAAGCAGAGTGCTCACATTTTCAGGCAGGCACAGGAAACAAGAGAGGGACTCGAGATCCAGCAAGCCCACCCCTAGTGACGGGCTTCCTCCAGCATGGCCACACTTTCTGAGACCTCCCAAAATAGCGCCACCAACTGGGCACAAAATGTCCAAATACTTGGAGCCTATGGGGCACATTCTCATTCAAACCACCACACCACCTGAGGCCAGCTTTGCGGTGGTTGTTGTTTTTTGTTTGTTTGTTTGTTTGTTTTATGTGTATGAGTGTATTGCCTGCATGTATGTGAGTGCACCTGTGTCGTGCAGTGCCCATGGAGGTCAGAAGAAGCCATTGGATTCCCCTAGAACTAGACTTATAGACAGTTGTAGCTGCTATGTGGGTGCTGGGAATCGAACCCAGGTCCTCTGTAAGAGCAGTCAGTGTTTTTAACCACTGTGCCATCTTTCCAGCCCCAGCTTTGCTGTTTATAAGGCCACTGGACAGTGTTTACTAGAAAAACCAGTGTTTGTGCTTGTACTGTTAGATCACGGTGGCTTTGAAGGAGGAATAACAGGAAGCGATGTGCTTCTGTGAGGGTGGCTGGCAGGTGGGCCCTCGGGAACCCTTTGCTTTGCTTTTACAGTTCTGGCCTTCTATTCTCCGTGGAGCTTTGTTGGTTTCCCTCGAGTCTATGGTGGTAGCTGTCTAAGGCCAACCAAAATGGCCTGGCCTACAGTTTCTTAGAGTGTCACTACTGGAGGCAGTACAGTTAACGAGTGTTCATAGCTGCTGTCCTTTTGTGTTTAAAATCCAGGCACCTGTGGGCAATTTTAGAATACACCTTAGGATCTAAAACTGGGTGACTGGAATTTATTCTGGGGTGTCTGTTAAAAGAGACAACTGACCAATATATCTAGACCCCACCCTTCAAATCCTAGCTGTGGGGGCACACAGGCAGCAAGTAGCTCAATGGAATTCACCTTCGCATCTCCGTACAACTGCAGTAATGTCTGTTAGCACCTTTGTTGAGTTTTAATTTACCTCTTAAGTACACAGCATACACTTATGTATAATAGTATACAGCCAGTTGACTTTTGGTAAATGTACTTAGCTGAATATTCATCACCACAGTTCATTTAAGGCCATTACCCACCCCAGCAGGCTCTTTATGGCCATTAGCACTCTGTCCTGCTCCAACCCCAGCTGTCACTGACCTATTTTCTGTTGGTGGGTTTGCTTTCCTTGGCCAGTGACTTGGAAATGGAGCCATGCTGCATGTGACCCTCGTTTCTGGTTCCTTTAAAGGATGTGGGGTGGCATGCCTCTGCATTTCTTCGTTATGTATAGGTGCTTTGGAGCTTGCTGATGTATCTACTGAGCTGCCTGGACTGAAGTGGATGCCTGGAGTCTCACAGTGGAAGGTAATCCTGTAGTGATAAGGGCTACACTCAGAGGACCAGGGGCAGCTTCGCAGATGCAGGAGCCACAGAAGTTGGAAAACTCACATTTGGGTGTTGAGTCAAGGCGACATCTGGTTGTACAGATGGAATGATTGCATGTATGCTTTCCTCTGGCAGTGGGGAAGTGCCTTTGCTTTTGTTCCTTGTTAGAGCCCAGCTTTGCTGCTCTCATGCCCATAAGTACAGCTTTGCTGTCTTTTTTTGTGATTTGAAATCCAAGCTTGGTTTCAAATTTATCTTACAGCTTCATGCCTGAAACAACCTAAGACTTGCTTTAAAAACCAAAAGGAAACCTGTGTGGATAGTGGGATTTTATGAACATTACCCTAGGCTTTGGAATGGAAGTATTTCATTATTGTCAATAGATGCTGTGTAACTTGCCATGAATGTTTGATTTTTATCTTTGCAAAGAGTCTTTCTGTCTTTGGAGAGACAGACTTTGTGGTGTGGGGAGCATTCATGGGGCATTCGTACATCCCCCTGTGTACTTTGGGCCTTTTCATTATAGTAGAACTGCAGGTCTAGAAAGGGCCTCTCCTTTACAGGTCATGACTCGAGATGGGCAGTGGTTTGCAGACTGGGATGAGGTTCCCCAGGGCAGGCACACCCAAATTCGACCTACCATGTTTCCACTGAAGGACCAGGAGAAGTTGCAGGCCATGCACCTAGAGCGGTGGTAAGTTTGTGGACACTGCAGAGTTTGGGGTAGTGGGACAGTTTGTCAAGCCAGTGAGCTTAGTTGGGAGGAGTTAGAGGCCTCAAATAAGTTTACTTGGGATTGGGGCTATGGCAGCCTCCAGTGTGAGAACCTTCCAAGTGAGGTGTTCTTGGTGCCCATTGGTTGGTAGCACGCAGCATTTACAAACACGGTTGTTTAGAACTGCTTTGTATTATTTGTGCAAAGTAATGGGCTTCATTAGGACATTTCCATGCATCTCATTACCTTGACTGCCATGTTCCTTCCCTCCTTGTGTCTGCCTTTGTCTTCCCCATTTTTCCCTTCCATGTCCCTTGTACAGATGGCATCTGGGCTGCCTGTGAATAAGGGCTAAGTATTTGTGGGAAGGTCACATCAGATCATCTTGGTGTAGTCTGTCTAATACTAAAAGAATGCTTTGGGATCATTTACACAATATTTATCGTATATTTTTAGCCTTAGAATATTACCTCATCATCAGAATACTGGAGGGTTCTTTGTGGCAGTATTGATCAAAAAATCTTCAATGCCATGGAATAAACGTCACCCAAAGGTAAGGGCTGTTTAATGCAAAAAGGCAAAGCAGAGTGTTCACTCTTCCTGTGTGTTTAGGACAAACAAGTTAGTTCAGCTGACATGCAAAGGCACAGTGATGCTTTTAAGGAAAGAAGAGGTTGAGCCTGAATGAGGGAAAATTGATCTGAATTTCAGCTTTTCCAAAAAGCAAACATTTCTGGTGAGGTAGACCGTGGGACAGGCAGTGTGTTGGGGCTTGGAGAGCTCCTGGCCACTTCCACTGCCAGTTTGCTCTGCTTCCGGTGCCTACTTGAAGATGTAGCGCTCAACGTTCTACTCCAGCCCCTCCTGTGCCTCTTGTCACGCCTCCCTACCACGATGGGCTCTTATCCCTCTGGAGCTGTAAACTTGATAAATTCTTAGTTGCTTCAGTCACAGTGTGTCATCACAGCAACAGGAAAGTGACTAGTACGGCATTCCTCATCCGCACTTCCCTGTCTGCTCTTCTGTCTGTCCCTTACTTGGTTTAGCCAGTTTTGTGTGTCTGCCCTGCTTTGTGTGTGAGTGAGCAGTGTGTGCTGCTGGTGCCGCCTTGATGATGAGGTCATGTCTGATCTGGTCTAAGTCACGGAGCAGCAGAGAACACCAGGTAGAATTCAGACCCTTGGCGACTGACATGACAGGAGGTGTTTTTGTGGAAAATAGGCTGAGGTGACAGTGCTCCTGTGAGTTGGGTTTGGACTGAGTCCAATCATGGCTCTTCCCTTACCAGCTTGGTGACCTGGGGACAGTGTGGAACTTGGCTGCACAGAAGTAACCTTAGTTGTAAACTTATTTCTGATGATAGACTTGAGAATAACTAATTTTACTAATCTGAAATGAGCAGGGACACATAGCTTTTTACATTTTCTGGTATTGCTTGTGATTGAACTAGCATGGGCTGGTTCCCAGACTTGTGGATGCTAGGCAGCTAGGTTTGAGTACTGAGCTACATTACCCCAGGACCAAAGGAAGTTTAAAATGTAAATAGAACACTTTGTGAATGCTCAGTGGCCCTGACTCTTCACAGAGCACCCTGGGGCCCTGGAGACATGCTCCTCATTGCTGTGCCTGAAGCAGTCCCGAATCCCTCTGCTTATACTGCAGGGATGTGCTTGGTTCTGCCTGGTCCTGCAGGGAACTGTGTTTTTGTTCTCCACATGCCTTCCTCAATGCGGACTCAAGTGTTCTTGGGTTAGATCAGGCTAGCCCTGTAGGCTTCTCCTGAGGACCAGCCAGGCATGGTGGCTCACGCCTTTAATCCTGGCAGCTAGGACGCAGAGGCAGGTAGATCCATGTGAGATGGAGACTAGGCTGATCTCCATAGTGAGTTCCAGGCCCGCTGGAACTACAGGGAGGCCTACAGGGAGACCCTGTCTCAAAAGGATCAAAAGCCAAACCAAAACAACAAAAGGAGTATTTTCTCTTACCCAGTCTTGGTGGTTTTAGTTTTCCTGCAGCAGGATGTTAACTTTTGTGTGCGGAAATGAAGGTGTCCTTTCAACAGGTGCAGAGTAAGTCTTCAGAGATCAGAGGGACCACACAGCCAAGCCCCATGACCACCACAGAGGGGAAACCCTGTGACCCCTCCGAGATGGAAAGTCAGATGGTCACTGAAACTGTAGACACAGAAATAATGTGCACATCGGAGAACATGGAGCACAAGAAAGACGGCGTGTGTGGGTGAGGAATGACCTGAGCCCGGCTGCCCTGATAGACTGATCAGACCCAAGAGTCTTGCCATAAGGGTGTTGCATGGGAGCTGGGAAGTAGCACAGTTGGTGTGGTGTGCTGTGTGCAGGGTAGAGGGTGTCCATGGCTGCTTTCTGCACTCTCGTGTGGAAGTCCCAGCTGCACAGAACGTGGGTGAGCACTGGGTGTGGCAGGATGAGGGCTTTGGTACGAGTGTCCTCCCAGGGTTGCTGATGGGCTAATCCCATCTTTATTGTCTTTAGGCCTCCTCCTTCCAAGAAAATGAAGTTATTTGGATTTAAAGAAGATCCATTTGTATTTATTCCTGAAGACGATCCATTATTCCCACCTCTTGAGTAAGGATCAATTCAGCCTTCTGCATCATTTTGAAAGTCTATTGTTGAGGTACAGAGGCGCTATTGGTCACATTCAGCTGCTGTTTAGTTAGCTTTCTTCCCCTCCTGATCTTGCATTAGCACTGGGTAGAACTTGAGAGGTATGAACCTAGCTTTCATTAAAGTGAAGGAGAAAGTAAGCTGCCTAGAGGTAAAAACCAGTGAGGAGCTCTCGACTGGGATCCAGTGGCTTAGCTCACCCCGTTCAGTGTGGAGGTCAGTGGCCTTTACCTTTGTAAAGTCTCAAGTTTGACACAGTGTAGGTATCTTGGCTCTTTGTCATTAGAGTAGCAGTTGAGGCAGAGGCTACTCTTGACTGGCAGAGGGCCCTGGCTGGTTCTCCTCAACACTAATCCTGCAGGCGGGAGTCCAGGGCTGCACCTGAGTGCTCGGGAGCTGCACTGCAGTCGCAGAAGTTGGATTCTGTAGGGAGGGTGAGATGTGTGCGGTGATCTGAACGCTTGACTGTAAGCAGTGCTACTTTGCGGACAGGAAGTTTTATGCTTTGGATCCTTCGTTCCCGAAGATGAACTTGTTGACTAGAAGCACAGAGGGGAAGAGGCGGCAGCTGTACATGGTTTCCAGGCAGCTGAGGAACGTGCTGCTGAACAACAGCGA
This sequence comes from Nannospalax galili, assembly GCF_000622305.1. Taxonomy (NCBI): domain Eukaryota; kingdom Metazoa; phylum Chordata; class Mammalia; order Rodentia; family Spalacidae; genus Nannospalax; species Nannospalax galili. The sequence goes on along the minus strand of NW_008339846.1, from coordinate 2,021,955 downwards.
GAGGATGAAGGTAGAGCCACACTTGGAGCTGCTGTGAGGGGGACTGGCCTGCCAGGGGAGGAGCAGGGCCAGGTGCTTGCCTGCCAGCCCCGAGGCCCTGTGCTGTATGCTTTCACACATTTTCCTGGGGTTTGCTGCCCTGGTCACAGTGCTGTCCTGGCCAGGCTCGGTCATGCAGGACCTTAGTTCTGCTCTGCTCTCTGGGGTCTGCTGGGCTCAGGGGCAGTGACATGAGACAGCCCCTTGTCTTGATGGTTGGTGAGATGTATGCTGACCTGTGTTTTGAAAGTATTCCTGTGTAATTTCTGTTCTGATGATTATGTGTGGCCATGTGCTGTGGATGCACAGGTGGCTGCAACTGTGGGTTGATTTCTTGGAAGCCTGTTGCTGTAAGAGCGGTTTGTGTCCATCCCTTTCCCAGCTGCTCACACAGCCTTGCCATTGATTGATTGTTGTCATTGATTGTTGTCATTGATTGTCCTGAATTCCTGTGTTTTATCTTTTTTTGGTCTTTTTGAGACAGTGTCTCCCTGTAGCCCCAGCTGTCCTGGAACTCACTGTGTAGACCAGGCTGGCCTTGAACTCACAGAGCTCCACCTGCCTCCCCCTGGGATATCTCTGAAAGTCCTCAAAGACCTAGGGCTGAATCAGCAGTTCTGGTCTCCTGAATTCCTGTGTTTTTTCTTTTTTTGGTCTTTTTGAGGCAGTGTCGCCCTGTAGCCCCAGCTGTCCTGGAACTCACTGTGTAGACCAGGCTGGCCTTGAACTCACAGAGCTCCACCTGCCTCCCCCTGGGATTAAAGGCGTGTGGCGCCACGCCCGGCCTTATCTTATTTTTTAACTTACAGGTTATTAACACAGGGATAAAAGTCTGGTGTCGCAATAACGGTGGTGAGGAGTTTGATTGCGCTTTCCGTCTGGCACAGGAGGTAATTTTGAAATGAACCTCAAAGCCCTAGCCCTACGCTAATGAGAACCGGGAGAGGGGCCTTTGGGGCTGCCAGGAGGGTCTAGTACCTCAAGGCCTGACTAGTACTGACCCGGGATCAGTCTTGTCACCTCAGAGATCCTTGAGGTCGATCCTCTGGGCCTACATCTTGACCCAGGAGTGAGACTTTGGAAGCATGGTCTCACAGCATCTCTCTCTTGATTCCCACAGGGGATATATACGTTGTATCCATTTATTAAATCAAGAATCATTACTGTATCACTGGAAGATGTGAAGGTACTGTTGACCCAAGAGAACCCATTCTTTAGGAAATTCAGCAGTGAGACATTCAGTCAGGTCAAGGACCTGGGTAAGTAAAGGAACTTCAGGCATATGGGTGGTTTGAACATGTAGCATGTTTCTTAGTCATATACAGTCAGTCCTCCAAATATGTGGGTTCCACATCCTCAGAATGGACCAGTTATGGATTGAAAGTACTTGAAGAAAGAACATTGTGTCTGTCTGGGAATGTAGCTCAGTTGAGAGAGAATGTCCCTAACATGCATGAAGCCTTGGGTTTGATCCCCAGCACCACATAAACTGAATGTGGTGACACAGCGCCTGTAGTCCCAGCTCTTGGAAGGTAGAGTCAGGAAGACCAGAAATTCAAGGTCATTCTTAATCCATGGGGCCCTGATTTTTAAAATGTCTGTTCGGAACATGCCAACTCCTTTCCTTGTCATTATTTCCTAGTAATACAGAATAACAACTGTTTGTTTATACAGCATTCACATTATTAGAAATTTTAAGTAACCTAGAGCTAAAAACTATGAGAGTATGACTCAGTCCTATGTAATTATGAGGCTGTTTCATGTCTGCCTCAGTCTGTGAGCTGCATAGTCTGTCCTGCACTTGTATAGCCTCGTCTTTTCCTTGGGTGTGAACTGCAGATTTGCAGAGTACAGAACACTGGCGAGTGTTGCCTCCTGCCCCCTCAGGTAGAGCCCCTATTCAAAGGAGAGTGGTTGACAGGGTACAGGAACTGTTTATACTCTCCCGTTTTTTGAAATTTTATTATGTATGTGGGTGATGTTGGTGGGGGAGGTCTGAGGTCAACCCTCAGGAGTTACTCTGTCCTTTCACGTGATTTCTCGGGTTGAGCTCCAGTCATCCCAAGCACTTTTACCCACTGGGCCATCTCACTGGCCTCAGTCCTGCATTGAGATGGTTGGAGTACACGGTTTGATAATTTTCATATGTGTAAAATTTCTGGGAGTAGGGACTTGAGTATGGAGAATTGATCAGTAGTTAACCCTCAACCTCCTGCTCCTCAAGCAGTCTTGCTAAGTAGTGTGAACCTTTCTGCCTGTATCCCTGGGTCCAGGAAGTCATTATTCCCTTGAAAATAGCACATAGTGTGCTGAGTAGTTGTGTCCACTTATGAAAACCTTGGCAAATGTGTGTCTGTTTCTCTTCCAGCCAAGGGGAGTATTGTACTGAAGTATGAACCGGATACTACGTAAGTTGTGTAGCCCTTGCCGTTGGACATGTAGCTGGGCACGGTGGCCTGTGGCTAAAGCCCAGTACTTGGAAGGTTAGGGCTGGAGGGTCCAAGGTTTGGGCTTTTCAGGCCTTGCCTTTTGGTAGCTCCCTAGTAGAGTAGATGTTAGTAAACTAAACATGGGAGCCACTGGGGTAGCAGGAACAGTTGACTGCAGACATTGCAGGCACTAGGGGGCAGTGGGATGCCACACCTAGCCTGTGAGGGCAGGCAGTGTTAGCCATTTAGAAGAGGTGCCATGGAGGCAGTGGGGACAGCCGAGGAAGGAGCAGAGTGAGGGAGAGCTGGTATGGGTGGCTAGTGATGTTTGCTGTGTAAAAAGTGATCGGGATGTGGCTCTGCATGGCAGGGTGGCGAGTCACCACCAGAGAGTTTAAAAGAAGCGCTGTTAAGACCTGTGCCCAGGCTGGTGGAAGATAGGAAAACCTGTATGTCTTGAACAGGGGTCTTTACCAATGACTGAGAAGAACATGACAGTGCATCCTAAGGCAGTGCTCTCACCAGAGCAAGGGAGCGGTGCCCTGGCTGCGCAGCATGTTGGGAAGGCTGTGGGGTGGGGGGAGCAGGGGACACTGCCTGCTGGAGCAGGAGTGCACAGAAGGAGCACTGTCATGTTGGTGGCCAAGAGAGACGAGACCCTGGTTTGGAGAATTGAGTAGGAAAAGAATGGGCATCTTGGTCCCTGGCCTGATGCTGCTGTGTAGTGACCGACAGCCCTCAACACCCCTTCCCCACCCCAGAGTCACAGTTAACTCCACAGTGACACCCTAAAGTGACTTGAAGATGTAAGAACAGATGCTTTTTGCTCTTGTCAGGATGCTCAGTGCACAAGTAGGACTTGAAAGGGGAGGGTGTGGGGAGAACTGCAGGGTGGGGAGATCCTGTGAGCTTAGAAGGTCAACTCTAGGGCATGAAGTATCTAGGGCATGAAGTATCTAGGGCATGAAGTTGGAAGACAGTCCCCTTCTAGAAGGATCACCACAGGTGGACCGTCCTCATCGGGAGGTTGCATATCGGTATCGCTAGATGCCATTAACAGAATGTTTAACGTTTATGTGGCCCCATCTTGCCACCAGGAATCCAGATGCCCTGCAGTGTCCCATTGTGCTGTGTGGATGGCGGGGAAAGGCTTCCATTCGAACTTTTGTGCCCAAGAACGAGCGGTTTCATTATCTCAGGATGATGGGGCTAGAGGTGCTGGGCGAAAAGAAGAAGGAGGTCCTTGCCACCAAGGAGAGTATGGCCAGCTCTGAGCAGCCTGAGGATGAGGAAGGTGCCCAACCCACAGCAGAGGAGGCCAGTGTCCCAGAGGCTGGCATCCCAGACAGCCCAGCCTGTGACCCGGCTGTGGCTGAGCCACCCCGCCGGTGAGCTCACCCCACACACTGACCTGACTTCTACCACACTTGGTGTTGGGGAGCAAATCCAGGATCCCCGGAGCCACAGTTTATATTTTTAAAACCTGGAAATGGGATGGTAGCAGTGGCAGCGAGGGAGCTGGCCAGAAGAATTTTGTAGGATTTAGGGACTGGCCACATGTGAGTTTTGGCAGAGTGGGGTCAGTGTGTCTGCCGTACAGACTGAAGAAAACCTGTCCCCTCAGAATGTCAGATCCCGTGTTAGGCCTGCACTGGCCTTAAGGTGTAGTTTTTTTTAAATTATTTATAGGAGAAGCTGCAGCTCCTTGTGGGATCTTGGGGAACTGCTCTACACTTTAATGATGGATTGGGTTGCACACGAATGCGACCTTGACTTGCAGTGATGCTGACACCTGAGGCCTCAGGTGACTCTGTGCCTTTGTAATGAAAGACGAAGCAAGCTTTCCCAGAGAGGGCTTTGTGGCACTTGTGATGCCAGTTTGGGGGACCCTTTTGTGCTTTAATTCTGGGGGTGCTTTGCAGTTTTATTTTTAAATGGGGTTGGGATTGCTTGGGTAATTAAAGAACTGTTACGATAATGAGTGTTTGCTTGTGACTTGGCTTTGCTCTTATGAAGCAGAAGGAAGAAATGTGGTAGGTTAAGTGGAACCAAAGCCCTCTTGTCTCTGCTGGTGGAGGCATTAAAGCTGGGCTACCTCCGATTTGCCTCCTGCCTCTGAGGTGAGACAGACTGGGCCTTGAGCCAGTGGGCCCTTGACCCTGGCATTAGCACAGAACCAGGCTTGTTCTGATTGAGTCTTCGTGCTGGTGACAACTTAGCCGAGGTGGACTGTTTCAGGATTTAAAAATGGAGAGGTAGGGGATGGAGAGGTGATGGATGGCTCAGCAGTTTGGATCACTCACTGCTCTTGCAGAGGACCTGGGTTCTCTTCCCAGCACCCACATGGTATCTCATAATGGTCTGTAACTCCAGTTCCAGGGGTCCCAGTGCCCTCTTCTGGCCCCCATTGGCAACTGGGCATGCATGTGGTATACATAGATAAATGCAGGCAAAACACTCAAACAGAAATTAAATAAAATCTTTTTAAGCCTTCATTTCAAAACAATGCAGAGGTAGAGCAGAGTGGGAAGGTGCTGGCTTCCACAAATACAAGCCTGCTCAGATCTAGCCAGGAGCCTGCACCAGCCCTCTCCCCAGCACAGTGTTCCGTCTGTGGCAATTTCCAGAGCAAAGGAGCTTCTTCAGCACCCCCCCCACACACACACAATCAGTCCACTCACATGGACTGCCAACCTTGTTGGTGTGCACAGACAGGCCAGGCATACAGCAGCTGATTTGTCTCCTCAGTCTCGATCTGCTTTGCCGCTCGGCAGGAAACTGACCCCTGACCCCAATTCTCCAGGCGAAGTTCTTTGGTTAGAGTTTTCTCTGTGTGTATGTCATGCACTTTTTTCTCATCTGAGTGAGAATCAGTTGCAGGTGTGTTCTATCAGTCCTTGATACCAGTGTGTCCGTTGCTAAAAATGGAGACGTTTTTACGGGGAATGGGCTGGTGACTTTCTAGAATGTTCCTGTGTGTTCTCTCTGTGACTAGTGCTGTTTGGCCAGGGCTCTGTCACCATATTGGTGGCTCTGTCTGCTGTGTGGTGGAAGCCAGTACAACACCGTCTGTCTGCCGGCTGCGGTGCTCTCTGAAGTGTCATGTTGCACAGGAAGGTGTCTCCAGACGGAATTCCTTTTCCTTGACAGACTTTCCACCTTCAGGTTTCTTTTGATTCTAGGGGTTTTGCTTGATTTTGTTTTCAAGACAGGGTTTTGTTATTAACCCTGGCTGTCCTGAACTTGAGATCTCCTGCTTCAGCCTCCCAAGTGCTGGGATCCTGGGCATGAGCCACCATGCCCAGCTGTCAGCTTTTGTCAGACTGTCTACTCCTGCATTGGTTTGCATTCTCGACAGACACAGCTCCCCTGTCTGTTCGTCTGTCAGGTCATTGTGGATTCCAGGGTTCTGCAGTCAGTCAGCTCTAATCTGCTGTCATCTGTTCTGTTGGGGAGGAGGGCAGGACATAGGCACCTTATACCCGGCACGTCCAAATTGTAGACTCCTGGGGCAGAAGGAAGTATGCTCAGCATTTTGTGACGCTAGAATCCAAGTGGCCAGATGCCAGCCAAGGACCAGCCTGTGTCCAGACTAAGGAGAGATTCCTCAGACACCACCTGGAAACAACAGCCTTGTGGGGAGCTAGAAGCAGAAGGCCTGTGGAGCTTGCGCCACCTCACTGGCCTGAGTAAGCATTTTTTTTTTTTTTTTTTTTTTGGTCTTTTTGAAGTAGGGTCTCCCTGAAAGCCCCAGCTGTCCTGGAACTCATTATGTAGACCAGGCTGGCCTTGAACTCGCAGAGATCTGCCTGCCTCTGCCTCCCAAGTGCTGGGACTACAGGCATGTGCCACCACGCCCGGCGAGTAAGCATTTTTGATCTGGCTCTGGTGAAGCCAAGTCTGAAAATCAGGTTCGGCTAGCAATTTGCAGCTTGGATCAGAACCTGGTATGCAGGAAGCTGAGATGGCTGTGTTGCCGGTACAACACCTCAGTGAGTCCTGTGGGGAGCTCGACAGCTGGTAGGCATTGGGCTAAGAGAGTAGAGCCAGCATGGCCCACCTTCAGTCACAAGTACGAGCTCCCCGGGGGAAGGAGTCTGTCCTGAAGTGGGTCACTCCAGTGACTCAGTTCAGTCGTGGCCCCCAAACTGCAGCTGAAAAGCACAATTTCAGTCCCCATCATAGTGCTGCTGCCATCTTCCCTCCATTCAGGGTAGAGCAGCCGGGAGAGAAACCTGGGAAGCACAACTGTCAGATACCTAGAGGAAGGAAAAGGGAACAAAGTTGCTTCAGTCTTAATGAAGGGAAAGGAGAGGGGATATAAATAGGGAGAAACACCAACGGGAAAACAGCAGCAGGAAAAACTGAAGGGAGAGGCTCGGGCGCTGCCTCGGTGAAGTACTTGCTGTTTGAGCATGAGGACTTCAGTTCAGTCCCAGCACCTACATAAAGAAAAGCCAGGCGCATCATCCCAGACCTGGGGAGGGAGAGAGGGGTCCCTTCAGTCTCTGTCTAGCTAGTCTAGCTGACACTGTGGACCCCAGGCCTTGCTGAGAGATCCAGCGTCAAAATTCAAGGTGGGGAGTGAGTGAAGAAGGCTTTTGAGGTTGGCCTTTAGATTGAGCATGCATACCCGTGCACACGTGCTCACGCACACATACCGCATACTTACTGAGGTGAAGCTGACAGGCTGATGCTGATGCAGGTGTGGCTGTTGGATCTTAGTTTTCAGGAGCATTCAGGTCTGTCTCAGGCTCACATGATAAACACACCCTTTCTCCCGGCCCTTCCCTTCCAAAGAGAAGGCTAGTGCAGCAGTTTCCTGCCGTCCTCCAGAGATAGACTGCAGTGTCAGAAGTGGCCTTTACTGCCCCACTGTTCTACAAATGTTGGCATGTTTGTAGTGTTCTGTTCTTAGACCTTGTTTTTATTTAATAATTGATCTTCAAAGTCATTGCTAATCATCTGTAAGGAGCCTCATTTTTTTCTTTGTATGGCAGAGGATTCCCTCAACCAGCCAGACCCCCTGGCTAGACATTTGGGATATTTCCAGCCCTTCTTTATCCCAAAAGCCTGCAGTGGATAACTGTGCCTTTTGATTCAAACAGTGCATATATCTTGAAGTACGTTTCTAGAAGTGATATTTGTTGTCAGGAAGCATTTTTTAAATTCTGGCTGCTGTAAGGCATATCAATTACCAGCTGTGACTGGATGTTCCTCTGACCCTGTGATGGACAAGCCATAGACCTACCTCCTTCCCATGCTCTGCAAAGAAGCTACGCCCCTTCCCTCTTCCAGCCAATGGTTGACCATAGCTGCTTGCAGGGGAGGGGCTAAGGGGATAAAAGCTGGGAAAACCACGAGGCTGGTCTTGGGCCATTTTGTAAGACTGTCCAGAACCACAGGGTGGTTCTGGGTGTGGACTTTCGAACACAGCCGTGAATGGGGGTCACCTGCTTATCTGTCAAGGACTGTGGGAGGAGGGGATTGGATGCCACGTGCACCTCCCAGCAGTGAACTTGACTTACCATTGGCATAGCCGGATGGATACAATAAAACTGAGAATGAGTTTGGAAGAGCGTTGATGTCCCTGATATGGGGAAAGAGACCAGCAACCAAAGTAAGGTGGGGTGAGGGGAGGGTGTGGGCTGAGGAAATGTTAACCTAGTGGGCCATTCCCATAGGCTTGGCGGGGGTGGCTGCAGTGGCATGGTTAATGCAGTGGGCAGTGAGATGTGTAACTGGGTGAGGTCTTCTAAACAGTCGAGAGCTATGGGAGAGCTCCCAGGGTGGCAGCCAACTTGTAGGTGGTATGGGGTGGCACTCCTTGACTGGCGGGGGCTGCCACATGAGTATGGAAACAGCAGAAGGTCTGGAACAGATTCTGCAATCTCTGGGGGTAGCACACCAGGGACAGAAATGTCAAAAAGCAGCTGCAGAGGCTGCTTGGCTGCTGCTGTTGATAATAAGAAATCTGTCCCAAGTGGAGGCCTTAGCCAGAAGGGAAACTGAAGGTCTCAGAGAGGAAATAGAACGGGAGAGGGATATGAGGCTGGCCTCTTCTGTACTGGCCTCTGACCTTGCCAGTAAATTAGATAAGAGAGAAAAGGAGATGGAGGTGTTGGCATGTCACTTTTTACATCTAGGAGGTCAAAAGGGGAAAAAAGCCCAGATTAGAATGATAGTAAAAGGCCCATCTTGGGATCACAAAACCTGCAACCCCTGGGAACAGTCGGGCAGTGAGGAAGAAGGAGGTGACCTAGAGATAGTGGGAGATGCTCCTTGGGTCCGACCTTTAATTCAAAGAAAGGGAAAATCCATGGTCCAACATGTTGATGGAGATCTTAACAATAGCCCAGTGCAGGAGACCATGGTAATCAGAGAAGACTCAGCACCAGAACTATTAGAACTGAGAAAGACATTTAAACAAGCTATGAATGAGCCTGTGGCCACCTAGCTTGTGAGGCTATGGGGTATGGGGGCAGATCATTTTAAGTTCTACAGAAGCAGAGAAGTTAAGCAACCTAACCACTCATTGAGACGAAGACTTCACAATTTAAGACAACATGAGGGAAACCAGCCCATAATGGATTGGCTCATATGAGCCATTTGGGATACCTGGGCAATTTCAGCTGAGATTCCCATGAGTACTACAGACTGCAAAACCATTGAAGAAGGACAGGCTCTGTTGAGTGAACTGGGCATGAGGGAAGCTGTATTTAATGCCCAGTTCACGGGCCCAGACAGGACTGTGTTTACAGGAGACTTAAGAAACGGATTCAGCAAGGCCCACGGGATTGGTATGGAGCTTTGGTGGCAGTGCTAAGCCCCGTCCGTGGTCAGGTGTAACCTGTATACGGCTGGTGAGGCTCTGGCAGATTTAAATGATTTAGACTAACATGTAAACAGGGTTTGAAAGATGCTAAAGTGAGTAGACCAAAGGAAAAGGGCCGGAACTCAGCAAAGGAGCCCTTCCATGTCTCCCGAGCACAGATGTGGATGGATCTGTGCAGGGACAAGATAAGACAGGTAGCTAAACTCTGTGCTGGTGAGTCGGGGGCGGGGGGGGGGGGGGGCTGCTTAAGACCTGACCAGCAGTTCACCACAGAAGTAAGAAACGGGACCAGGAGGTGTGGGTAACTCCAACTGCGACCCCTGCTCCAGAGGAAGGCAGCTTCATTGGATGGGGACCCCCCCAATCACTGACTTGAAGAAGTGGCCAAGGTTGCCCACAGGTGAGGGCCATATGGCACTGGGTGACTGGAGGCCACATGTTGAATTGAGGATTTATTGGTCCCCCACTAATATACAAAACATGGGCCCTAGTGGATACTGGGGCAGAGGTACATTAATTCACGGCAATCCCCCAAAACATCAGGGCCAGTGGATAGCAGTGGATGGATATGGGGATAAAACCATACAAGTAAAGCAGACTTGACTCATTCTGGGAGTGGGCAATTACCACCGCCCCCCCAGGTGTACAAGGTGTGTATCTCTCCCCTTCAAGAGAACATTTTAAGGGTGGATGTCCTGCTGCTTCACACCCTACATACTACTGTGGGAGAGTTTCAGCTAAGGGTGTGAACAGTAAAGGTGGGAGTGGGCAAGATGGGAGCCAGTCAAATTGCCCACCCCACAGAGGGTGGTGAATATCAGTACTGGCTACGTGGTGGTTGAGATGAAATTTCTGAAACCATTCAGGAACTAGCGCGTATAGAAGTTATCAGCCCAGCCCAGAGTCCTTTCAGTAGCCCCGTTTGGCCTATCAGGAAGCCAGATGGCTCCTGGAGAATGACTAGATTACTGGGAGTTAAAGTGGTGCCTCCCATTCATGCAGTGGTGCCCAACATTGCACTGCTAACTGATCAGCTGGTGCAGGAAATGGGGTCCTTCCACACTGCAGTGGACCTTGCTAATGCATTCTTTAGTATTCTCCTAGCTGCTGAATCCCAAGGTCAATTGGCATTCACGTGGAATGGATGACAATGGACTTTCAGAGTACTTCCCCAAGGTTACCTCCACGACCCCATGGCTTGTCACGGGATGGTGGCCTGGGACCTGGCCCTGTCACCTTTCTCTCCTTCTGTAAGGAGGTTCCACTACATAGATGACATAATGCTAACTTCTGAGTGCCTTACAGATTTGGAAGCTCATTTGGGGAACATGCAAGTGCACCTGAAGGAGCGAGGATGGGAAATCAACCCACAGAAGGTGCGAGGGCCGGTACAGGGGTAAAATTCTTGGGAGTTTTATAGTCAGGCAGAACTCGCATGACCCAGTGTGGCAGTTGAGAAAATCTTACACCAATCCATACCAATAAATGCTAAGCAGTTACAGGTATTTTGGGGACTTCTGGGGTACTGGCAGAAGTACCCTCACCTTTATATACCTCACTTTGCTCAGGTTACCTGTCCCCTGTATAATCTAATAAAAAGAGGTGCTACATGGGATTGGGATGTAAAGGCCCAAGAGGCTTTTGAGCAGGCCAAGGTACTGGTTGGGCAAGCTAAGCAGCTGTGTGCCCCGATACCTTGGTGTCACTCCCTCTTGGAAGTCACCAGGAGCCCATAACCATGGTGGGATTTGTGGCAACAACAACCCGAACAGACAGTCCCAATTGGGTTCTGGTCCCAGTCATGGAAAGGGGTGGAGTCCTGGTACACAGAGCTAGAACACCCAACTGCTGGCTGTGTACAAAGCATTGCAACAGGTGGACTCCATTACGGGCCCCACCCCCATTACTGTAAAACCACATATCCCATAAAAGGATGGGTGGAGGGCCTGTTAGCCAAGCCCCTGTCAGGGGTGGCCCAAAACCAAACGCTGCAAAGATGGCATGCATATTTGCAACAGCGAGGGGTGGTGTCAGCAAGCCCGATCACCAGTGCCATGCAAGCAGTACTAGGACTGGTGTCATTTCAAGGCACAGAACCTCTCCCTCCACCTCCGATACTTGACCCTCCAGCAAGACTTGGCCAAGTGCTAGAAGGGGCTCTCCCAATTCCAGCTGATGCCTGGTACACTGATGGCACTAGCAGGGATGCCAGACAAGAATGGGTAACAGTGGCAATACAGATGAACACTGACACTGTATGGTTAGAGAGGGGAGAAGGAGAAATCAGTCAATGGGCTGAATTGAGATCTGTATGGATAGTAATAATGAGGGAGCCTTGGCCAGTTACAATTTGTACTGACAGTTGGGCTGTGTTCAAGGACTTAACCTTATGGATGGCTCAGTGGGAGAAAGAAAACTGACAGGTGATGGGATGGCCACTCTGGGGACAACAAATGTGGAAGGATATATATAATAAAATGCAGGAGGAGCTAGTGCCCCTGGTAGTTTGCCATGTGGCTGCCCACTGCCTGGTGAGTCCCCCTGGGAATCAGGAAGCTGATGCCCTCAGGTTCCCCTAGAAGCAGCTCACTGGATTTATATCAAGTCGGGCCACAGAAGAGCCGACATGAGATGGAGAATAGCCAAAGCAGCCGGCATTCTGGTAAAATGTGCTGACATCCAACAGGCTGTCCAGGCCTGTGAGGTGTGTGCCTGGTTACAGCCTGGAGGATGGATGCCATGATGGGACACATGCACAAGGCAGCTTCCCCTGTGAGAGACTGGAAATAGATTATATAGGGCCCCTGCCAGTCAGTGGGGGGTGTAAATATGCTCTCACTTGTGTAGACACTGCCACAGGCCTTACACAGGGCTTTCCTTGCAAGAGAGCGACGACGGGCAAGGCTACTACTAAGGGGCTTACTGAACTGTCATGTATGGGTGCCCAAGGCAAATTGATAGCGACAGAGGCACTCATTTCACAGGTACAGGTGTGCAAGCTTGGGCTGAGAATAATCAGGTTCAATGGTATTTCCACCTTCCATACAATCCTACAGGAGCAGGGTTAATTGAAAGAAAAAACGGGTTGGAAAGGAACAGTTGAAAGCCTTAAGCCCAGAAGGAACCCTACGGGGGTGGGAAAAGGCCCTTCCAGATCATAAGGTTGTTAAATGAAAATCCCAGTACCAGGAGTGGGTTGTATCCCTATGAGCAGTTAGGCAAAGGGACCCCAGAGGTCCCCAAAACTATAAAGGTGATTGCCAGTAATGTTGGATGCACACCTGCAGTGGACGGTAAGGCCCTATTGCTGAAGACTCCACATGATGTGAGTTGGGGAGAGAGAGAAAAATCAAGCTTGGACTAAGCTGGAAGCTCCCTGCCACTGGATGGGTGGCTTTCATAGTGCCAGAAGGCGCTATGCAGATGGCTGGGGGTGAATTGTCCCCCATTATCCTGTTCAGTGAAGGACCCCGCATGCTGCACTGTCAACATGGAAAGCAAGATGTTCCTAATGGTGCAATAGTGGCTCATCTAGTGTATGTACAACCAGCTAATTATCGATTGGACCTAATGCCCACTCCTAGGGATGGAACACACATCTGGTATTGTAGACCAGGCAACCCCTGTGGCAGGAGAGGTTATAGGCCCCAGTGGAGAAGCCACTGCAATTGTACTGTTAGATGGATGTGATGTACCTACTAAAGTGCCATCCAAGCATTTGTGTTTGCGCCCATGAGCTATTATTGCAGTTACTGTTTACATGTTCTTGCTTCTTGCTGTTTGTGGTTTTATAATAGATGGAATGCCACTAAATCGAGCCATCAGCCCATGACAGGATGCAGAGACTTGAGGAGTCCAGTGCCCTATTACAATGGGAGAAAGGTTGCCCCACCCCCTCTGAGGCTCACGGATATTCGAGGAAGAGGCAGGCAGAAAGCTTTGTAAGAGCTAGAGGAAGGAGTGGAGTGTGACCCAGATGTTCCTCTGACCCTGTGATGACAAGCCATGGACCTGCCTCCTTCCCATGCTCTGTAAAGAAGCCACTCCCCTTCCCTCTTCCAGCCAATGGTTGACCATAGCCTCTTGCAGGGGAGGGGCTAAGGGTATAAAAGCTGGGAAAACCAGGAGGCTGGTCTCGCCATTTTGTAAGGATGTCCGGAACCAACAGATTTATGTCTGGGTGTGGACTTTTGAACACAGCTGTGAATGGGGGTGCACCCACTTGTCCGTAAGTAAACCCACACCCCAAGCTCAGTAAGTCCAATAAACTCATTAAGATTCTTCAAACCGAGGTTTGGAGAATTTTTTCCTTGTGCTGTTGCAAGGACCATGGGAGGAGGGGATTGGATGCCACATGCACCTCCCATCACTGAACTTGACTTACGCCAGCACAGGATTGATGACAAGACATAATAAATGGCAGAATGGAAAAGCTGTATATTTTATAATAAAAGGAATATAATTCAGCAAAATTAAACAGCCTTCATTCTTAAAACACCTTGCAACAAAATATTGAAAAAGGCAAAACATTCAATTAACATGCATACGAAGGCAGTGACATGTCAGTCATGCTGAGAAACCCAACAGCAGCTGTAGACATCGACAGGGCAGCCGAAGCTGGGCTCTGAGGATCAAGAAGCCTGAGGAAGTTGTGAACAGATGTTCAGCAGGGTGACCGGTAATTCAAAGGGTTGTTCTTTAAAGGGACTGATGAAATAGATAAATCTCTGGGCCAGGCACTGAAGACTTGAGCTTGCAGGAATGTATTAATTCTGTTTTCACACCAACTAGGGTGAAAGTACAGAAAAGGAAAATACTAGGTGAGATGAGTTACCAGCATTGTTCCAAGGAGAGAAGACCCTAGAGGAGTCCTCTGGAGCTGCGGAATCTGGTGTGGAAGTGCCTGGTTGCTGGAGTCGCAGGCTCTGGTGTGGCCATGCCTGGTTTCTGGAGCTGCAGGATTTGGTGTGGCAGTGCCTGTTTTCTGGAGTGATGGGATCTCGTGTGGGATCTGGTGTGGCAGTGCCTGTTTGCTGGAGTGATGGGATCTCGTGTGGGATCTGGTGTGGCAGTGCCTGTTTCCTGGAATGGTGGGATTTCTTGTGGGATCTGGTGTGGCCATATCTAATTTCAGGAATTGCGGGATCTGGTGTAGCAGTGCCTGTTTGCTGGAGCTGCAGGATCCGGTGTGGCCATGCCTGTTTGCCGCAGTTCCCACCTGGGAGCCTACTTTCCTGATTCCTCTCTCCGTTTGTTGAAGGCTTAATATCTCATTCTGACATGCAAATATGCCATGAGGTGACACTCTGCCTTAGTCCATTCTGCTTGTTAGAACGAAAAGTTGTGCATTAGTATTGTAAATAGCAGACATGGCTTTCTCACAGTTCTGGAGACTAGAATTCTGTAATCAAGCTCTGCTTCTGTAACCAATGAGGCTTCACAGATGATGACATCTGGCTGCATCCTCAGTGGAAAGGTGAAGGCAGCTCTCTGGGGACTCTTGTATAAGTGTTGGGGGACCCTGCTGCCAAGGTTGTAGTCCTCCGTGTCCGGATAGCTCTAAGGGGCTCAGTGCTATATGGAAGGACTCCCTTTCTCAGCGGCGGCCTCCGGTTCTCTGCCTGACTTACCTGGGAAGTGCCACCAAGTACGGATGCCTGACCTTATTTGGAACATGACCTTTGCCATAGTTACCTGCAATAAAACTTCCCCCAGGTTTTTTCTATATGATAATTAGGCATTGCCCTATAGTTGGATGATAGGATCCCCCTACCACATGGAAATAAAGCATACTATGAGCACCTATCAGCTGAAGCTTTGGCTGCTGTCTCCACACTATATTTTCCCTGACCCCCACTGAATAATCGGAGCTGTATCACTGAATCTGCCTCCTCAGAAAGTCTTTTTCCGTCATGCTTGCTGGCTGTCCTGAACCCGTTCATTGCTTCTGCTCCCTTTGTCCTCGTGGATCAGTGGCCAGTGGCCCTCGAGGGGAGGGAGAGACCCACATATAAGGGCACTAATCCCATTCACAAGGGCTACATCCTTCTGACCTGATCACCTCCCAAAGTCCCTACCTCCCAGTAACACTAACCTGGAGGTAGATTTCAACACATACGTTTTGGAGGGCAACCAGACCATAATGACACCACAACCTGCCACATCCAGATGAGGGAAGCAGAGGAGCTGGAGTTGGGCCTCTTCTACCTCACAAGGACTGCACATGCAGGAGGGTCAGACAGGGTGGTCTTGGCCTTTACTCTCCTAGGATGCAGTGTAACTTTTCAGAGGATTTTTGGGTGAAGGGTTTGGTTTTCACAGAAGTTGAATGAGAAGGCTCCAGTGGTTTTTATCTCTCAGAATCAGGAGGAAGTCAGCCTCCACAGCTGATCTGTACATAAGGGAGCTGAGGGGGAAATGACGGTCTCCTGGGTCTTCGACCTTGTGATGGTTAGTGTTGTCAGTTTGACACATGCAGAATCACGTAGAAGAAGGGTCTGTGGAGATGCCTATGGGGGATTGTATTGCTTATACAATGTGGGAAGACCCAGCCTAAAAGTAGGTGATAGCATTCCCTGGTGTGGTCCTGCACCATATAAAAATGGAGGAAAGCCACTGAGCACAGATGCACATGTTCATTCTATGCTCTTGACTGGATGTGACTAGCAACTTCAAGTTCCCACCTTGATGTCCCCCTGGCCTGGAATTCAGATCTAAAATAAATTCTCCCCTAAGTTTCTTTCATCAGGGTGCTGTACCACAGTGACAGGAACAAAACTAGGGCAAGCTGGTACCCAGAGTGGGTTGTTGCTGTGATAAATCTGACCATGTGGCTTTTTTCCCAATGTGTGTATGTGTGTATTTTTTTATTTATTTTTATTTTATGTGTATGCCTGCATGTATGTAAGTGTGCCATGCCATGCAATGCCCACAGAGGACAGAAGAGGGAGTCAGATTTAGATCCCCTGGAACTGGAGTTACAGACAATTGTTACCTCCCATGTGGGTGCTGGGATTTGAACCCAGGTCTTCTGCAAGAACACCCAGTGCTCTTAAAAGCCCCTCAATGTATATTTTTTATTGGATTTTTGTGCATGTCATACAAAACATCTTAATCATCCTTATACCCTTTCCCTCATCTGCATTTATCAGAGACACCCCACCTCCACTGAATTTCATGCATTCTATCATATGTTAAAGCCTATCGAGTCAAGTTTGTGTATCTAGATGTTCCTCAGTGCAAGTTCAACTGTAGTCTTAGTCAGCCTATCTAGAGTCTCTCCCTTAGAGAAGACCAGCTCTTCCTCACCCAGCAGCGATCAGCTGCTAACAGTTCCTCAGCTAAGGTTGGCACCTGCTGCATTTCCCCAGGTCTGTGCTGGGTTTTTGTCTGATTGAGTTTGCATGGGCCTTATACATGCTGACGCCATTGTAAGTTCATATGAGCAAGTTCCCAGAGGCTTGGAAAACACCATTTCCTTATGTTCATGCACCAACCCTGGCTCTTAGAATCTTTCTGCCCCTCTTCCACAGTGGTCCCTGAGCAATGAGTGGGTGAGGTTTAGCATAGGAGTCCTGTCTAGGGCGGGCTTTCTGCAGCCTCGTATTCTCTACATTTTGGGCAGTTGTGGCCTTCTGCGTGCATCTCACTGTTGTATGAGGAAGCTTCGCTGTTGAGAGTTGAGAAATGCATTAATACTCTCTCTACCCCTGTTCCACTATTTTGGATGAGCCTTAGGTGTAGGAGTTCTATTGTAGTTGTGCTTCTCAGACCTGGGCATCTCACAGACACGTATTCTCTGTGTGACCAGTTGTGAAACTCTGTAATAGTCTCCATCTGTTGCACACACACAAAAAAAGGTCTTTGTTGTGACTGGTCTGTAAATATAAGGATCCATATTTAGCATACAGTAAGAAATTTCATTTGTCTAGAGATGTAACAGAGCTAGGGTTTTCTCTAGGATCCGTGACCTCCCCAGCCATGTGTATTTGGCTGTGTTTACAGTGTCACCCATGAGTTCCTTCCCATTGAGAGGACTTTAAATTCAATTAGATCGTTATTTGTTACCCCTAGGTAAAAGTGCCACTACTGCACTGCTGCCCTTCATTGTAGCAGGCATAGTTGTGGTTATTAGGCTTTGGAGCTGGGTTGGACCTCTGATTGATGTTCTCCCTTAGCAGCTTGCATAGTGTTCTCCAGAACCATGAGAGCTGGTCTCCAGGTGAAGTGGCTTCCAGGTCAGTTCCAGCTCCACCACTCCAAGTCTTGTTTCAGGATTGTGTCCTGTCTTCAGCAATAGGGTTTTCCTTCAAGTTCTGGGAGATAATGGGCTGTGGAAATACCCTGTGTCATTTTTGGAATGTCTTAGACTACACTGACCAACAACTCAAAGGGAGGTTTCTCCTGCCTGGCAGTTTCTTGTTATATAGCCATCAGCTATACACATGCACTCGTGTTGTATGTGTATTTTTCAGTGGGCTTTTGAAGTATTACATTACCCTCTGGTTTTTCACAGCATCTAAGCATCATCATCATCATCATTATTATTAATTTTTTATTTTGTGTGTATGAGTGTATGGGCTGCATGTATGTAATGATAGGTAAAAACGGAGACACAGACACAGACAAGAACTCCGGTGCAGCAGTTTATTTGGAAGATCACATGGGGTGGCTCTCAGCTCCAGAGTGAGGAAGCCACCAGCTTGAAAGCTGCTGGCTGGCAGCTTTTATAGGGGTGTGGTAGGCAGGAAAGATAAAAATAGCTTCGGCAGGAGGCAGGAGGCAGTACATTGTGAAACATATCAGGGGGAAACAGACTATGCTGACTCATGCTGACTCAACTAAACAGACTATTGCTGACTCAACTCCTATTTTCAAGAGGCCCCCAGGACCTGTCTCATGAGGCTTTACTGCACTGGGGGAGGGTCAATGCCGTCCTGGACTCTAACATTCCAGCCTTTTATGTTATAGGATGGGGGCGGCATGGGGAGAGGCCGGGGGCTAGAGTATGGTCAGGCAGTGGTGGTCTCCAATTGGTGCATCTGGACAAGGTGATTGACAGGCATTCATACACATGTGGGGGAAAGGAGAGTAACATTTGGTTAAATTTAGTGTGTGTGAGTCATTGGATCTGGCCCTGAAGTTAACCAAAGAGGCAGGTGGCAATAGATACCACTAGAGTAATAGAGAGCAGGGGGCCGAGTAGGGGCAGGAGCCAAGGTGTCAGTCCTGTAAAAATATCCCACTGGGGTGATTGCTTGTATTGTAAGAGCTTGAGCGAGAGGTTCTTGGCCACCTGCTGAAGGCATTTTACATTATGTTCAACCTTACCTGATTGGTTGACATAGTAACAGCATTCTCCACCTAAGAAAATGGAGATACCCCTTTTTTCCTGCAGTTAATAGGTCCAGCTCTCACCTGTTCTCAAGGGCAACTTCCACTAGGGAGGACAGTTGTTGTAGGATTTGGATTGACTGGGCTGTTGCCTCTGCCACCATGGTGAGCTCCTGCTTAAGGTCCTGGATCTCCTGAGAGAGATGCTGAGCTGAGAATAAGGTATGCCCCAGACTCCCTGCCGCCAATTCTGTAGCTGCCACTGATGATACCAGGCTGATTCCTCTAGGACTGTGACAGTAGCTGACCTCTTTCACCTCCGTCCTCCCATTTATGTGAAAAGAAAAATCATGCACCCCCCCTGAGGTGTATAGACTTAGTATGGGTATGAGGACAACCAAGGTACAGGTATCCTTGACTTGTGGGGAGATACAGGTGTATACTTTGGAGAAGAAAAAAAAAAGCAGCCCTGGGGTGTTGGAAGCTATTAGTGTAAGCACAGCCATTATGTACATTGAGCTGTGGCAGGCTTGCTTGTTTACTTCATGATCTTTCACGTTGACTCAAGAGTTTGTGTGCTTTGCGCACAAGTACCAAATTGTTCTGCCAAGTCAGGAGGAATGTGTTGATAATTTAGGGAAGATGGTTAATTGGTGGAATTCACTACAAGTATTTGACTGCTCCTTGACCCTCAGATGAAGATGGGAAAAACAGCCGTTGAAGCTAATTGAGCTAAGCAAACGGTGGCTAGATGTTCTGCTGTATAAGAAGGCTGAGCTAAAATAAACTGGGGCTGCGGTCTCTACTGACAGTCCTCCCACATATCTTTTCTCTGTCTCTTGTTTTTTTCATCCTCACTCCCCCTTTCAGGTGCTGTTTGTCTTGGCCTGGCTGGCACCGGCACTGGGGCTAGACCAGTATTGCCTCGGACTGGAACATTGGAGATGGAGAAGTGGGGGCAATCAGAAGCATGGGGAGGCCAACATTCTGATTTATTAAGGAAAATGGGTGGTGGAGGCAGAGGTTGTTGTACTACTGGGCTCAGGGAGCACTGGGTGTTAGTGTGATTGGTGACGGTATAGACTGGGAGGGGAAGGAGGAGTGGGGCCTGCAAAAGGGCCCAGAGGAAGCAGGTGGATGCATTGAGGTTAGAGATGCTCTTTAGGAACATCAGGGAGAGAGAGAATGTGGTCCCAGGAGAAGCTGCATTAAAACGGTGACACTGTTCTTTTATCTGGCCCCTCGCATGGTCTAGGGTGTCTATGGCCTTTTAGGATCAGGAATTTTGGACTGTCCTTTTTATTTTCACTCTGAAATAGCTTTGAAAGTTGCCATAGTCAATGCCTGCTGCTGTAATTTGGACAGTCCATGAATGTGGATTAGTTATTTTAAATGAGACTTGTAGAGTCCCCTGGTCAACCTTGGAGTACAAGGAACAAAAAAATTGTTCCTTTAAGTCCCTCTGACCCGATTAGTATAGGCCTCAAAGTCTGGCTATTAAACACCCAAGAAGGTTAGTTACACCAATCTGGTACTTTCATTATCATGTTCCATCTGGATAAAGCTTGAGCAAAATCCAAACATACTTAAACAGACCTTCACTAGACAGCCTTAGACTAGTCAACTAAGCTATGACCTTAGATATCATCTTTGTCTCATCCTTGATAAATTGCAACAAACCTATGTAGACCATCACTTGCTTAGGCTTTCTCATTTTTAATCTTCACACATAAATCCTTAATAAAAATATCTCTATTTTCATATCCTTCTAACATGTTTTAACTTTCCATTTTCTTTCTTAATAACCATGAGGCATAATAACATTAGCAAATAAATTTTCCATTTGTTGCAAGAATTCTCTTCCTAGGGATACTAAGCAGGGTTTATGCCCTTCTAAGGTTCTAGGGTCAAACCAATGTTTGGTTACATTAAAGTTTTCCTGGGGAACCAATGAATTTACTGAGCATACATACAGAGATGACTGAGGGGTTACTGAGGTGTATGAGTGACCTGAAGGTATTGGGGCCCATTGGGAAATAGGGAGAGATCCTTTAAGGAGATGCAGTTAGGAGTGTGGTGAAAAGCTAAATCCCGGGGCTGAGGTGTCCCAGACCTTGGGATCAACCTTGGAAGGAGGGAGAGGCCATGTCCTGGCTTTAGGGGGAGGGGTACAGGAGAGAGGAGGAAGACTGTGGAGAAGGGGAGGGAAATGGACAAGGTGAGTTTTTGCGTGAAATCCCTGCCAAGTAGAGGAGCTGGGCATGAGGGCATAACTAGAAAAGTGGGTTAAGGGAGTTTCCCAGAATATGCAAGACAAGGGTCCTGTCATTTTGGGGGTAATGGGGCTTCCCATCAACCCCCACCACAGAGATCTGTGAGGGAAAACTACTGGAGTAGGGGAGAACAGACCACGAGGCATCCATGTCCAAAACAAAATTAATATTCTTACCTACCACCACATCCATTACCCCGGGCTCCTCCATGGTAATGGTCATTGAGGACGTGGGGGCCAAGCCCAGGAGGTCATTCCCTGAGCCCTGTAAAGCTGGCTGGGTCTGGGAAGGTGAGTGGCCTACCTTGGTGCTACAAAGAAGGACAATCAGCCCTCCAGTGACCTCGTTGCCCACATTTAGGACAGGGTCAAGGAGGTGGCCATGGATTGGGGCATTCCCTTGCTCAGTGTCAAGTGACTCCAAAACAGGGTCCTGGCAGCAGCCATGGACCCCATTGTGTCCGTTGTCTTCTTTGGAGGAGCCCTCAGGACTGTGGTCATCAGCTGGTACTTTCGTTTGGACAGGGTGAGTTTGTCTGCCCGCTCCTGTTCCTCTCCCGGTTATTGAGGACTTTAAATGCCAGGTCTAACATCTCCCATGGGGTTTGGGGACCCTTGTCTAGGCTTCTAAGTTTCCTTCTAATGTCTGGGGCCGATTGTAAGATAAAATGGTGGTTAGGCATAAGCTGCTCCTCTCCGGACTCTGGATCATACTTGGTATACTGAACTAGGGCATTGGTAAGTCTGTCCATAACTGAGTTGGGGTTTCCGTAGGGCCCTGGGCAACCAACCTAAGCTTTTCAAAGTTAATTACCTTAGGAGGCAAAGCTCTCTGAAGACCCATCAGGAGACAAATGATCATGTGGTCTCTTGCTGCCCTACCTGGGGAAGGTCCTTCCTGATCCCCCAGTGGGAGTTGGTAATTCCACCCAGGGTCTTGTAAGGGAACTGCCTCAATCTCAATAGGATGGGTCTGGTTGGTAGAGCGGAGCTCACTAGTGTACTCTTGAGCTGCAGTCCAGACCATATGTCTCCCATTGGGGGTGAGGGTGGACTAGAGAATCATAAAGCTGTCATGCCAGGTTAGGTCATAGCTATGGGTGATGTATTTGAATTCTTGTATGAAGTGTGTGGGGTCAGTAGAGAAAGAGCCTATTCTATGCTCGAGCTGGGACAGGTTGCCAAGGAAAAATGGGACATGGACTTTAACCACTCCCTCCACTCTGGCCACTTTCCTAATGGGGAAGATGCCACACATGGTGGGGACTGAGACTGGGTGCAGGAGCCTGAGACTGGGCATGGGAGTGGGTACGACAAGTCATGGGACGGAGCGGGGCTAGGGGTGGATCAAGAAGACTACGGAATGAGGAAGCACCATGAGGAGGAAGGGGAGGGGGGACTTTATGCCAGAGGAAAGCGAAATGGGATAGGGGCTGGGGAAAGGGGGGGGGGATATAGTGAAGGCTGAGCTGGTGAAGGAGCCAGATGTGCCACGCACCTGAGAAGAAGGAGAGGTCGAGGTTGTGTCCTAATTGGGGAACATTTGTCCACTATGTTGGGATCAAAGGTGGAGTATGGAGAGGAAGCAGAGGGCTCTGAGGGTGGGGGTAGGAGTAGACAGGTTGAAATCATGTAGAATAGTTTTCGCTAGGGAGACTTGATGTGGGGAACAGGAAGTGCAGAGGGAGGGGTTAGCTCGAAGATCAAAGAAAACTTGGACATAGGGGAGCTCGGACCTTTTGCCGCTACGCTGGCGGAAATTATCCAAATCTCTTAAAATGTTAGTCTAGGGTTCCTGCATCTGGCCAAACAGAGTCATTGTCTACCTTGTATTGTGGCCAGGCAGTGGTGCACAGAAACTTTAAGCGTTTTGACTTGTGTCGGAAAGTCCCAATCACTTTAGAGACTTGAGAAGGCAAGCTAGAGAGGTGTGAGACCTTCAGGTTTAGACTGACAGGTTCCCATAATGGCAGATCAGGTGGACAGCAATGAGAAAATAAAAGAGGAACTGAGCACGTAGGTAAAAAGAGACGATGAGGGTCCTCTCACTGTGAAGAGTGGAGTCTGAGATGGTGGCTAGGATCTCAGACAGAAAGGTGGGAGACACAAGGAAGAGGAGGGCAGGAGGGAGGATGAAGATCAGAGACATAGACCTCAGGTCGTCCCAAGCGAGAACATGCAGGATCAATGATCAAGTAAGGCGTCCCTTATTGACAAAGGCCTGAAATGTGTTCCCTATTTCTGGAGGCAGTGTCCTGTGATTACCAGAGAATGGAAAGACCCTATTCCTTTCTCTGGAAACAACATCCTGTAACCAGAGAAGGAAGAAGCTTTCTGACACACTGGTGTGGTTTTACGACTCAAGCAGGAAACCCAGGAGCAAGAGTCTGGCATAGCCAGGTGGCAGAGTAGGGACTCAAATGTGGGGTGTACGGGGGTGAGGGGAGTCTGAGATCCAGTGAAAGCTGAGGGAAGAGGAGCTTGAGGAGGGTGGGAGCGAGGAAGAAGAGAGTGGAAAAGCAAAGCTCTGGAGAGCAGGCAGATGAAAGTGCAGAGAAGGCGCAGGGAGTGAGGAAAGGGGGGAGAGGGAGAGAGAGAGAGAGAGAGAGAGAGAGAGAGAGAGAGAGAGAGACTGAGGCTTAGTGAGAGGAAAAGGAGGAGAGTGGAAACTTCCAGAGTCTTCCTTCCTGGTTTTACTCAGTCTTCGGACCAGCATTTGGACATGCCTCAATTCAAGCCGGTGTCTTCATGGGGTCAGCCTCCTTTCGGAATTCCAGAGAGTAAGAGTGGAATGAGGAAAATAGAGACTCTGGTCTGCGAAGCCAAAGTTCAAAAGGCTTACACAGAACACTAATATGACCTCAAGACAAGAGGCCTGCACCTCGTGCGTAGGTAGTAGGCTGCTAAGGTCTCTGGGACCCCAGGTTACACAGGACAGCTGGAAAGCCTTTTAGCATGCTGGGAGAGGTCTGTGCTCCTTTAAGAGAACTAGTCACTGGGACTGGGAGACTCTAAGAGAAAGGGTTTGAGAGTGACAGAGGGCCAGGTCTACCTCTCAGGTGGGCATACATAGACACAGTAACTGTGCTGGACACTCAACAGTCACGGAGACCAGTGCTGCCCAGTGGCCGTGAGTTTTGGTCTAGGAGTGACCTCCGAGTCAAATCGAGAGGAAGAAAACAGAGAAGTTGAGAAGAGAGAGAGGGAAGGAGAGATCAGAGAGTGGGAGGAAGGAGAGTCAGGATGCACCTTAAAGATGAATCAGTGGTGTGCATGGGGGCCAGTAGCGGCAGCCAGGTCCAGCCAGACTTCTTTACGTGTGATCTCCAATGGCGGCATCCCAGGTCTTGGCACCATATGATAGGTAAAAACTGAGACACAGACAAGAACTCCAGCAGAGCAGGGTTTATTTGGAAGATCACATGGGATGGCTCTCAGCTCTGGAGTGAGGAAACCACCAGCTCACAAGCTGCTGGCTGGAGGCTTTTTATAGGGATATGGAAGGCAGGAAAAACAAAAATAGCTTCAGCAGGAGGCAGGAGTCAATACATTGTGAAACTTATCAGGGGGAAACAGACTATGCTGACTCATGCTGACTCAACTCCTATTTTCAAGAGGCCCCTGGGGCCTGTCTCATAAGGTTTTACTGCACTGGGGGAGGGTCGCTGCAGACCTGGACTCTAACATGTAAGTGTGCCTGTGTCATGCATTTCCCACAGTGAACTCAAGAGAGTGTTGTATCCCTTGGACCTGGAGTTATGGACAGTTGTTAGCTGCCATGTGGGTACTGGGATTCAGAGCCCAGGCCTTCTGCAAGAGCAACCAGTGTTCTTAACCATTGAGCCATCTCTCCAACCCACCTAAGCATTATTTATCTCTAGTCTCTCTCTCTGTGTCTTATCCTCCCTCCGCCCTCCCCAGTTAACGTACCCCCCTTTTCCCATTTTCCCTTTAAAATTCCTGTCTCCTATTATCCCCCTTTCTTGAGGTCCTTCTTCCCCTTTACCCCCATGTTTCCTTATATGTCCTTTTCTTCTCCTTCCCCATTAAATAACCCCATTTTCCTCATTTCCCCCTTGGTAACATCTATCTCTTACTATCTCCCTGTCTTGGATTCTTTCTTTCCCTTCTATGATTCCTTTCCCTCATCCTGGTTCCTGTTTCTGCAGTTACATCAGGTTATATACTCACATATAAGGATTTGGTGCTAAGATCCAACAATGAGAAAAGAACATGTGTTGCTTGTCATTCCGAGTCTGTTACTTCACTTAGTATAAGAGTTTCTTGTTCCATTCACCTGCCAATTTCATGATTTCATATTTCTTTACCACTGAGTTGTATAAATGTACCATATTTTCATTATCCATTCATCAATTGAGGGACATTTAGGATGTTTCTATTTCTTAACCTAGGAGGCCAAGTCAGGTGTTCTCCCCATGTGACTTTTGTGTCTTGGAATTGTTTTATGGAAGGAATGTGAAAGTGTTTGGTACATTGGCCCAAAAAGCCATTGACTCCCAGAAGCAGAAGTTAATAGGCCATTCAGGTTGGAGCATAGAAGTTAGTAATGCTGAGAAAAACATGAACAGTAGAGAACCAGCTCATGTGGTTTCAGAGGGGAACAAGGAGTCTATCAGGAATTGAGGTAGGGGCTAGTCATGGATATTTTGGCCAAGAATCTGGATGCATCATGATACACCTGGAACTGGCAGCTGCACTTGGCAGTGCCATAAGCATCATTCATAAGATACTGGCTCTGAAGGCAAAGATGAGAGAGTGAGGGTGTCATGGAGAGCAGCTGAGGCCAGGCACTGTATGGTGGTGTTACAGAGTTTGAAAACACTGGAAAAAAGACCACCAGACTCAATTCAAATTCTGATTGGTTAGATTTATCAGGGCTATAGCTCTCTGAGGTTGCTTAGGCAGATTTAGGACCCACGGCCCAGAGGGGAGGGTGGAACTAGCTTTTAAAGGCAAAACCCACAAATACCATAGGCATTTTATATCACATGAGTAATGCCAGGTGGTCCTGAATATGGTCAGGATGCCCAAGTTAGCAGATACGGAAACTGCAGAAGACAAAGAAAGCCCATGTTAGTCCTTCTCTTAACAATGTATAGAGACCTTGGCAGGAAGGCACTTCCTGATTAAGTGCAGCTGCAGTGTCTGGGAAAACCAAGGTCAGCTACTCCAAAGAAAGCACTCTTCTAAGGGGAAGCAACTAAGTTCAGGTGCTAAACCTTGGAGCTGGCTATTTTTCTAACTTTTGAAATTTAAAGTGGCTGCTTTATACAAATGAAGTTACTTTGGCTATTACAATTGGGGGGGCTCCATTTTGGGCCATAACTGTGGCAGAGTTAGAATCCCTGTAAAGAGGCCCTGAGAGGCTGTTGTGTGAAGCTATGAAGATGAAACCTCAGTTGTAATGGGAACCCCAGGATATAGGAGATGCCGGGACTGTGGAATGTCCTCAAAGGAGAATTACAGTTGTCGAGTGGAGCCAGCCTAAGCTGAAGAGAGAAGCTGTGTGTGTTGCAGGTGCAAAGCTGGATTTGGGTTTAATGTGATTGTTCTATGTGCTTGTTCTTCAGTTTTGAAAAAGGAATGTTTATTTGTTGTGGGTCTTCCTCAGGCCAGCTGTGAAGACCCTGACCTGGATCAGGTCCCCTGACGATTAGGGGGGTGGGGGCAAAAGGTGCGGAGTCAACACACAGATACCAGGAGTTGGGTAGAAGCAAGCACTAGGCAAGGTGCTGCAGGCTCATTTAATGCAGGAGGGGGCAGGCCTTATATTTCCCTTTTCTCCACCCCCAAGTCCCTTTGGTCAGCATATCATTTTCTGATTGGTCTGCACTGCACAGTCTGGTATGGAGGCACGGGATCCTTTTGGTGAGCTCCTTTCATGGGCTATTTGTGGACCAAGAAGTGAATTCTCACTGAATCCCAGGGCTCTGGGTCTGAGCCATCTTTGGAGGCCTCCTGCTACATTTCCACCCTTTTTCTTTAAAAATGACTGTCCAGCAAGAGCCTGTAGGCAACTCCACTTCGGGATGACCCCAGGATCAGGGACTGTGCCTGTCTTAGGTTGTCCTATTCGGGCATGAACTTTACCCATCATTGGAGCATGGGCGTACATGTCCATGTCCTGGCTTAGGTTGATTCAGCCCAACAGGAGCTTACCCAACATTGACTACCAGCCCTCCAAGGGGTATTGTCCCAGGGGATCAGTCGAGATGGGGAATTATCTGTAGGAGGCCTCGTACATTTGTGCAAGCCAAGTCTGTCAGGCTGCATAGGGCGGGTTGAAATCATCTTCGTGAATTGCTCTGAGGGCCTGATACACCAAATGATTGAATTTTCTCTGACTGTGGGACTGAAGAACAAGGCACTGCTGGCATAATCTTGGACAGTCAGGTTGAACAGCCCAATGCATGAGGATACATTGTTGGTAGTGAAGCATACAGAGTGATTTAGGGGCCAGGAGCCATTGAGTATTCCCAGGAAGTAACTGGGTAAGAAAGTTTTGATTCCAGTGGCTGTGAATATAGTGCACAAGTTGTAGGTGAACTTCAGTAATATTCTGTACTTTATAGGGGGTGAGACAAAGTGACCTAAAGCGAGGGTCACAAGCTAGCAGAGGTATGTCTTTGGTAATTGCCAGCCCTTCACTTAAGAGATCAATTTGTTGTTGTAACACATTAATTGCCTGGTGAAGATGCTGATTGATAAGGGACTGAGTGTGAAAGGTAGAGGAAGTTTTGGACATGCCCTCATTGAGTGTCTCCACAGTAGTGGAGGATTGGGTGATAGCTACCGCAGCAGTGGCGGCCGAACCTAATGCAAGAATGACAGCTGAGATGAGAGCGGCAGTGACCCTGAAATCCCATTTTAAGTGGGGGCTTGTGACAAGGCTGTCCGCTCTATAAGGGTGATCACATAGAAGTGGGTTGCATTGGTGACTGGAACCCAAAGGGCTGCAGGTTCACACAAAAAGAGAACTATGTGAGCAGGATGGTTCCAACAGGCCACCAGTACACAGGTGGTGTTGGTATTGGAGCAATTGAGTTGTCCCTGAGGGTCAGAGGTAACATTGACTAGCAATAAGGCAAACGGGGGCCACACGCAAATGGGGGTAGGGGGCCAGGATGTTGTGTGATCAATGGAAGGATTTTGTTTTTGGCACAAGTAGAGGGATTGGTGTTAGTGTAAGTGCCACTGGAAAGCTGAAGGCCCTGCTGTGCCAGTAACAGCCTCATGTCCATGCAGGCGTGCAGATCACAGAGGTCCCAGTTACTGAGTATTGACTTGTGGTTGGTATGGGAGGTCTTAATGCCGCAGGGATAGGTGGGGGCCAGCTGTCTCCAAGATCCTAGGGGGTGATCAGAGGGGGAGTGGCTGAAGCGGCAGAAGGGAGGGATGGCATGGTTGGGCTTAGGGAGCAATCTCTGCCATGATTTGGGGAGCATGAGGAAAAGGGATGCCAAGGAGCATGTGTGTGGACATTTGGGGAGTGGTGGGCATAGAATAGCAGGGCAAAATGGAGTGGAGGGGTGGTGGCCCCTTCCGCCCCCCTTGCCATGATTGCCCTCAGTGCAGTGAGGACCGAAGCTACATCGGTGTTGTTGAAGGTAGGGGAAAGGCTCTTGAGTTTAGCCACGTTACCTGAGGAGGCATTTGCCAGCATAATCTTGTACGGTCAGGTTGAACAGCCCAATGTGTGAGGATGTGTCATTAATAGTGAAGCATAGAGAGTTATTTAGGGACCAGGAGCCATTAAGTGATTCCTAGGAAGTAACTGGGTCCATGGTGGGGAGGCCAAGCATAGAATTAGTTGAATAGAGGGTGGGGTAGGTTGAGGAATGAAGCAATAAGGGCAAGAGTGTAGGCGGGGAGGGAACCAAGGCCCAGAGATCATGGGCCGTGGCAGGGGTGGGGAAGAGCAAACCAATTATCCAGATAGTGGCGAGGTCTCTGGGTCCTGGGGGTCCCATTGGTCAGTTGCTGATCTCACATCTCTTGCTGGAACCCATACTGGCTTTGTTTCTGTCTGAGGAAACACACAAGCATAGCCTCACCCTCTTGTTAACAAGGGAGCGGGCGGTTGCCATTGACATGTTATGGGGTCCTTCCATCTCACTAGTGGCAGGGGTGTAGGCCTAGGTATGGTAGCCCAGTGTTTGTAGGCTGGGCTCAACCCATTTTCATTGATAGATAGGAAATTAATGTTAAATAGAGCTTTAATTAAAGCCAGGTGTTGGTCCCTTTTAGACTCAGGGGTAACAAATTTTTGTAATGTTTCTTTGAGGGTCCTATTGGCCCACTCCACAGTGGCCTGTCCCTGTGAATTATAAGGGATGCCGAGGAAGTGGCTAATTTTCCATGTTGACAGGAATGATTGGAATTGTAGATAGGTGTAAGCTGGCCCATTATCAGTTTTTAGGGCCCATGGCACTCCCATTGCCAGCATTGCTGATTTGACAGCCTTAATGGCATGTGAGGCCTTTTCACCAGTTTGAGCGATGGTGGAAAGAGGGAGGAGTAGGTGTCAACAATGACATGGACATACTTAAGATTACCAAAGGAGTTATAATGGGTGATGTCCATTTGCCAGAGGGCATTGGGTAGGAGACCACGTGGGTTAACTCCACATTGATTGAGGGGGCCTAAGGGATCAAGGGGTGCACATGTAATGCAAGACCTGCTCAGATGTTTGCATTGAGAGATGGGTAGGTCATGTAGAAGGCAGTGCAGACTGCGAAGAGAAAGGTGAAATTTTTGGTGTAAGGCTCTGGCTTGTTCTGGTAGAGGAATCTCTACAGACATAATAAGTTTATCTACTTTGTCATTTCCCTTTGCCAAGATCCCGGGGAGCTTGGTGTGTGATCTTATGTGGGAGATGTGCCAGGGCCATTGTCTGTTATCTAAGGTAATCTGGAGAGCTCTCATGGTTCTAGTGATGGGATCCTTGTGGCCTTTTACCCAAGCAAAGGGAAGACGTCTGAGGGCCTGAACCACATACTGGCTGTCAGAGAATAGATTGAGCAGCTCAGTCTGGCAGACTTGGAAGATTTTTAACAAGGCCAGGAGCTCCCCCAACTGGACAGAGCCAGGGTTGGCTTGGACATAATAGGTGTCATCCTTTCCGGTGCGCTGAATGACAACACCATAATGGGACTTACTGGTATCCAGGAAGGCTAGCGTGGCTAAAGGTAGGGGGTTTTTGCAGGGGGAACCGTGTGGCTGAGTGGTGATTTCCAAACAGGCCAGGCTGGCCAGTCGCTTATCTAGCGGTGCATGGTTATCCAACTCCCCTGTGAACCCAGACATCATTAGTTGGAAAGCCAGACAGTTTTCCCATAATGTTTGGGAATGCTTAAGAGGAAAGGGCAGTGTAATTTTGTCAGGTTCCTTTCTGAATATGCGCCTGTCTGTTTGTCTGGCCTTAGTTGCTAACTTGAAGGCAATATCATACTTAGAGCTAAGCCTAGTTAGGTCCAAGGTAGCCAGGTGGATCCATGCCAGGGGGTCTTGCTGCCATAGCACCCCCAAGACACCATTTTTAGTCCAGAGGATCAAGGCCAGTAATGGTTCTGCTGGGTCATGACGTTGGAGTGACGTAGACCAGAGTATATGATCTATCTTATTAAGAGCTTTAGCTGGCTGGGTAAGAGGGATCCTTGAAGTTGGTAAATTATGGCCTTCCAGCAGGGAGAACAAGGCCCGGAATTCCAAGTCAGGGACCGG
Source organism: Nannospalax galili (assembly GCF_000622305.1). Classification (NCBI taxonomy): domain Eukaryota; kingdom Metazoa; phylum Chordata; class Mammalia; order Rodentia; family Spalacidae; genus Nannospalax; species Nannospalax galili. Next base: position 1,991,303 of record NW_008339846.1, on the reverse strand, counting down.
TATGAATTGCTTGAGCCAGTTTATAGTCCCACAGAGTTCTTGGAGCTCAGTCAAGGTATATGTAATTTTTTGTAAGATGGAGGGATTAAATGGCTTAATTACTGTACCTATGTGGTAGCCAAGGAATGTGAAAGGTTGGATGTATTGTAACTCACCTCATGCTATGCGGAGACCTAGATATTTTAGATCGCAAGCAGACTGGGTATTGCAGCCTGTAGTGTATTGTAAGATTTGTGTGCTAGCAGTATGTCATCCATATAGTGGATGACAATTAGGTCCTTGGGGATGTTGGTTAAGGCCTTATTAACATATAATTGACAGATTGTGGGGCTATTTTTCATACCCTGTGGTAGTACCTTCCATTGGTATCGCTTGGCTGTTCTTTGAAAGTTGGGCTCCCATACTGTGAAGGCAAAGTGAGGTCTATCTTGTTCTGCTAGGGGGATTTGAAAGAAACAATCCTGGATATCAAGTACTACGATATGATGGGATGGGGAGATAGCTGTAGGGTGTGGTAAGCCCACTTGTAGTGAGCCCATCTTTTCCGGGGATTTGGAAGAAACAATCTTGGATATCAAGTACTATGATATGATGGGATGTGGGGATAGCTGTAGGGTGTGGTAAGCCCACTTGTAGAGAGCCCATTTTTTCCATCTGGGCATTGACTGCTCTAAGATCTTGGAGAAGTCTGTATTTCCCTGATTTCTTTTTAATAACAAATATTGGGGTATTATGTTTACTGAGAGAGGACTTGATGTGGCCAAGCCTCAATTGTTCAGCTACCAAATTTTTGAGGGCAGATAATTTAGTTTCTATTATAGGCCATTGGTCCACCCAAATGGCATTATTAGAGAGCCAGGTGATGGGGATCAGCTCGGGGGCCAAGATTGGAGTCGATCCCGGGTGGGCAGTGGCCGTTAGGATTGGGGGCATTGGGCAAGGTGTTGTCCTTTCCCTGATAGTCCCAAGTTATTGTGGAGCATGATATCATCATAAAAGGCATGGTCTTCCATGGTAAGGACCACACCCATGTCCTCTAGGCTATCTTGGCCCCATAAGTTATGGGGAACGTTCGCTACTATGGGGGTAACTGTGCCCTGGTTCCCATCAAAGTCCTTCCAATATACTGGATGTGTGACCAGCTTGGTACCTTGTGTGTCGCCAATTCCTTTTATTGGTGGGCCTGGCTGGTATTTCCAATGAGGGAATTTAAGGGATTCAGTTTCTGATATAATGGTGACATCAGCCCCTGTCTCTACCAGGCCCTTTATGGCAATCCCATCTAGGAACAGGGTCATTAGTGAGGAGTGATTGAGGATTGGGAGGGTCCATAATATCTGTCTTGTTTCCCCTCTTGTGGGCAGGGCTGAGGGGCACCCCGGGTGGAGTTTAAGGGACCCGAGTCTGGTTGAGGCTGTGACCTAAAGTCTTTAGCCCAATGGAACCCTTTTTTGCACTTGGAGCAGTGAGTCTTGGGGCAGGCTGTACGAAAGTGGCCAAGCCCCCCACAGTTCCAGCAGCCTTCCCATGCACCAAAGTGGGTAGATTTTCCTTGTGACGAAAGAGTCTCCAAGGAAGCGGTCAAAGCCTCAATAGGGCCCGCCCTGGGGTCTAAGTCTCTGGTAGCGAGTACCCATTTGTGAATGTTATCATTGTGGACAGGCATGATAGCATTACGAGTAGGGGTATTCAGGCCCTCCCAAGTTAACTGTTTGATAAGCACCTCTCAGGTGGGTCCAGATTCCACCCTCCGCTCTACTGCCTCGGTGACATGGGTAAGGAAGTCCATGAAGGACTCCCCTGAATGTTGAATCAAATTACAGAAAAAGACTTGTGGGTCACGGGGGGAGCAACATTTAAGGGCCTTAAAGGCCAAGTCAGAAACTTGTTGAAAATAGGCATGGAGGCCAATAGTAGACTGGGAGAGGGGGGTCAGTATATGGTCCGCATCCCGTGAGCATGTCCAACATAATGTTGAGGCCATATTGGAGATTTAGGCGTGCCTGGTTTTCAGCCTTATCGTCATAGGCTGCGCACCAGCTTAGAAAGACTGAGGGTTCTAGGACTGCCTTTAGTAAGCTATACCAATCATAGTGGGTTTGTAACTGTAAGGACCACTGACGAAGAACCTGTTTGAAATATGGGGAGTCAGGGCCCGATTGCTCAGCTGCCTTGTGGATAAGAACAAGGTCAGCAAGTGGGGTGGGCAGCCATGGACGCTGTGCCGCATTGGGGCTGACACTATCCAGAAATGCGGACAAAGGCGGGTGAGGGTTTAAGGAGGGCAGCCTAGGAGGGAGGGGCATGGTAGCAGGGGAAGGGGTGGGATGGTTACGGGGGGGGAGAGTAACTCCTTCCACGGGTATCGGGGCGGGGGAATTTCTGGGCATGGTAGCTCTAGGAGAGTATCCTGAGATATAGGCAAAGGAGCTCCTTCCTTATTGGAAGTGGGCGCAGAGGCTGCAACCACCTCCAGGTCTGGGAGGTCAGGGGTTGAGGTAATAGCCAGATCTACACTAGATTGCTCCTGGCAGTGTTTGTTGTAGGCCGAGATGACTTCCTCAGGAGAGGAGGATTTAAGGCTAGCAATGATGGCTAGAAGGATTAGTACAAACGATGCAGGGGGAGTGATCCCTGACCTGACCTCCCTTTCTCAGGCCAGGAAGAGGACCTGCATCCACGTGTCAGGGTCCCACATTTTCAGGGGAGACCCACAGAGCCAAATTAGTGGCTTCATCCCAAAACTGTTCGATATCTTTTGGTTTTACTTTCAAACCTCTGGTTTTAAGGAGCACCTTGAGTGCTGCCGTTTGTGGTTCCCTGCATTGTGGTGGTAAATTGCCAGTTGTGGGAGGGTCTCACGAAGGGGAATTCGCCACAAAAGTAGAAGACGAGGGCGACTACCAAGAGGGCACAAAGGAAGCAAAGTAGCACTGTGAGCTACTCACATGTAAACCACCCCAACATGTAGAGGTGTATCAAATCCAAATGTCTTGTGCTCAGTGAGGGACTTCTGGAGGCCGTGACACCTCCAGCCGTATGCTCACACAGTGTCTCCGGCACAGGCAACAGGGTGACTGAAGCCTGGGCTCTCAGTTCGGGTTGGGTTGGCCCTTATGTGAACTCACCAGGACGAGTCGAGAGGGGGGAGGTGCCGATGTGGGCTTCAGGACCATGTGGCGGAGTGTGCCTCCCTGATCTAACAAACTAGTCCAACAATAAAGACGACAGACAGGGTGGAGGGGACAGAGAAGAGGGCTACTCGCTTACCCTCGAGCAGCTGAAGAAACAGACAAATCCAGCAGCCTACTTACCGAATGAACTGAGGTTCTGGGTGTTGCCAACACCGTGGGCAGTGGTCCCTGTTTGGGTGCCAGTTGTTGTGGGTCTTCCTCAGGGCAGCTCTGAAGACCCTGATCTGGATCAGGTCCCCTGCCAATTAGAGGGGTGGGAGCAAGAGGTGCAGAGTCAACACACAGAAAATACGGGAGTTGGGTAGAAGCAAGCGCTAGGTGAGGTGCTGCAGGCTCATTTAATGCAGGAGGGGGCAGGCTTTATACTTCCCTTTTCTCCGCCCCCAAGTCCCTTTAGTCAGTATATTGTTTTCTGATTGGTCTGCACCACTCAGTCTGTCAGTAGTCACTGGGCTTATGAGCAGGGTACGGAGGCACGGGCTCCTTTTGGCAGGCTCCTTTTCGTGGGCTATTTGTGGACCAAGAAGTGAAGTGAATTCTCACTGAATCCCAGGGCTCTGGGTCCAAGCTGTCTTTGGAGACCTCCTGCTACATTTATTCTGCACCATTCTGTATGTTGGAGGAGGTACACATATATTATGGGAACTTGCAGTTAAGAGATTTTGGTCTTTGAAAGTTGCTGTGTAGCAATTTCCTCTGAAATAAACCTTCCACCTTGGAGGGAAGCTGGGTAAACAACAGAATGTTCTAAAGGGAGGTAAACAAAAGGATGTTTTGAGGGGAGGTAAAACTTTCCATCTTGCAGGGAAGCTCATTAAGCTCAGGAGGTAAACAATAATAGCTTCAGGAAGTCCCTGAAGTTGACCAGATTCACTAAGTTCCTCCCTCTCCAAGCATATATAAGCGCTAAGGAGTGCTGGGAGATATTTTCAGACCCACTTTGCTGCCTGGACAGGATAGTCTCCAGCCTGTTGAGCTACCTGCAGGTTGTGCAATGCATTCCAGCTTTTCTGCTATTTTGAGCTATTACCTATGCTGGAGTGATCCAGCTGCCTTTGCTCTTGTAATTACCCCAATAAAACTCAGTGATTCACCAAGTTGGATGTGGATGATATCCATACTTTGGTTTGTCATTGGTTCTCTATCTGGGGTGAGTAGATATTTCATGTCTCCCCAGGAATAGTGTCACGCAACTAGTAAGTTTTGGAATCTTTAAAGATTACAGGGACTTTAAAGTCAGACTGTATTTTACATTATGAAATAAACATGAAACTTTGCTCACACAAGCCAGGAAGAGACTGTTTTCACTTTTATCCCTAGAACTTTAGCTGTATATCCATTGCCTTCCAAAGCTACAAGCAAAGGGGTTGCATCAGTCTAAAAACCATTTAAATTTATCTGGGAACAGAAAGTGAAGTATATAATGTAGGAGCTGCTCTCTAGAGAGACCAGGAAGGGGTGAGGGTGTGCAGAGTTAGGCAGAAACAAAGGGTGTGTTCTCTAAGGTCTGCTTTCCCCAGACCAGCTGGCTGGGTCACCACAAGTAACAAGTTCCCCTGTGGGTCATTCGGTCTCATTCCTTTTGGTGGGGGGCTGTTGGGGATGGAACAGCTCAGGGTTCCATGTATATCTACCTTTGAGCTAATCATTTGGCCCAGAGGCTTGTTTTCTTACTATTCAATCAGGAAGCAAGACCAAATGTTCTTCAAATTCCTTAACCTTAGAAGATCAGTGATTCTGTGGATAGGTGCTGTTAAGCTACTTTTCCTGTAGCTGTGATAAAATACCCCAATGAAAGTCACTTAAAGAGACAGGACTTATTTTGGTTCATATTTCCAGGTGCTGTCCATCGTCAAGAGTCCTAGAGGCAGGAGTCTGAGGCAGCCCACACCATATTCACAATCATGAAGCAGAGGGAGAGGAATGCTAGTGCTCAGTTCATTTTCTCATTTTTTATACACTCCTGGATCCCAACCCAGGGAATGGTGCCACCAACAGAGGATGGGTCGTCTCACCCCAGTTAACTTAATCAAGATAATCCCTCATAGGCATTCCCAGAGCCCTCCCTCCCCAAGTAATTCTAGAGCTCATCAGTGTTATAGGACTGAGTTTGTAAAAAAAATCACCAGCACCACTTTAAGAAAAGTAGCAAGGTAAATTTTAATTTTCGACTGGCTGGGCTATCTTGGGAGTAGGAGCAGCCCTGACCCTGAAGCAGGTCAGAGTTTGTACGACATAGCGGAACTTTGAATCTATTAATCAACAACCAATCATTACACAGACAAGTGATACAGTCATACAACTTGGCAATCAACTTTGTAATTTTAAAATTAGTTGACTTCCTAGCCGTAACAAGTATAGTAAGAAAGCTGAAATCAGCAGTTCTCGGGTGGTCATACAATAACATGATAACAAGGGTGGTCTTATGCCCTGTGTCAGGGTGACCCAAGACAGCAAGCGGATTACAGAAGCGAAAACCAGCTGGTTAGTCAGATGTATAATGTCTGGAATTAGCACATTCCATGGTTCATGGCTAGGACAATTTCCCAAGACCCAAGGTTGCCCCCTCCCCCTTGGTGTGGAGCAAAGTTGCTGCTGAAATGGCTCTGAACAGAATGGAGTAACTTAGGGAAGTTTGCTGAGCAGTTCAATCAAGTTGACAATTGAGAGTCGCTGCTCTGGGTCCTAAGTAGTTCAGCTGTAGTAGTTGCATTTCATACTGTGTGTGTCTCAGGAGGGTTTGGGAATTAAAGTCTACTAACTCTTAAGTCTCAGAGTGGGGAAGATCTTTTGAAATATGACCCAAACCCTAGAAAGAAGAAAGGAAAGATGCATAAATTTAATTATAAAATTTTCTCATCTTCAAAATAGCTCATAAAATAATAAAGACAAATTGGAAGGCATGATAAATCAAAGGACTAATTTCTTTAACAAATACAGAGCGCCTCCAAACCAAACAGAAAAAGGTCACCAAACACAGAAATTGGCAAAAGAGATAAATATTAACAGCCAATAAACATGTGAAAATCTGCCCAATATCATTAGAAAATTCAAATTTAACCAAGTAGTTTTTATTCTTGTCATAGCGTATTGGTCACGTGCACATTAATTTAACCTGTGTGGATGGCAGTATAACTGTCGAACGCCCCCCAAGCCCACCAGGCTTGGGTCTTCAACAAGAAAAAGAGCCAAGACAAAGGTCTTGATTTTATTATAAAAAGTTTAATACTTAGCAGTCAAGTGAGTGATCACAGAAAGATTTTTTGTTGTGAGGAACACAGATCTTATATAGGACTCAGATTTGGGGTAACCAAGGAATCCCCAAGGAATCACCATAGATATTTTACTAATAGAAAGTACGGATGCAGCAGGTTGCTGCATTACCTTACCAACTCCGGTGCCCGAAGGAAGACCAAACCGAAAGTAAGTTTCTAGGAGACCTAATTAATCATGGTGGCACAGCCTGTCGGCTCTGACCGCTGAAGCAGAGAGCCCGGGAGCTCTTAAAGTGGCACTCCACTTTTTCCAATGCTCATGTCAAGCATGGCTCCTGACTTATAACAGTACCACCAAGTTAAAAGTGCTCAGGCCTTTTGATTTAGGAATTACACCTTTAAAGGAGTTATCCAACACATATTTGGTGAGTGCAAGAGGACAGATATGCCACGTTCAGCATTGCAGCACTGAGATGACAAAGGAGCAGAAACCACCAGCCAGTTGGGAAATGAACTGGTCAATTATGGGCTTTCCACAAAATGGGATGATGCTGTGCAGTTGCTAAGGGAATCAAACAGCCCTGTTTGTTGAAATGCATCTAGTCTGAATCAGCCTGTGCCAAAAAAAAAAAAAAAAAAGGCAAGGCACTAAATAGTTCAGCGAGCCTGCCAGGACTGCCTTCTTAGCTGATGGCCTTGGGATGACATACGGACAGTCTGTGGAGAAAAGACTGCGTGTGTCGGGCACCGGAATTAGAGGGGAAGGCATCAGCGTTGTAAACTTTGCCATTTTGTCCCACGTCCATGTATTACTTGCAAAACTACCAGAACACTTAAAAAGCAATAAAAATTCATTGATAATGGGCTGCCAAGATGGTTCAGCAGGTAAAACCTCATGACCTGAGTTTGATTCCTGGTGCCCTTCTAGTGGAAGTCGAAACTGAAAGCTGCCTTCTGACCTCCACAAGTGCCATGGCATTGTAACTAGCCTGGCAGAGGTGGAATTTTAAAGAGACACTTGCATCCCTGAATCTATCAGACTATTGAAACAACCCCAACAAAAGGATTCTCCCAGGCATCTCATGCTGGGAGAAGGGGAAGGCTAGGAACCTGGTTCCAGCCGGAAGGGGAGCTTATCTTTGGGAAAACAAGTTCTAACAATTTGTCATACCACCTTCAGGAAGAGGCTGATGCTCAGACAAGGATAGGCCAGTTGTGGGTGTCTTGATGGGGACTGCTTTATTCCCGGCCCCTATTTCAACTTTAATGCCACTTCAGGACCTGGGAAGATGGACATGAGAGGGCTGTCGTATCTCTTTGTCCCTCTCCTCAAAATGGCCACATTGAATAAATCTTTTTTTGCTTTTTATTATTAGTTTGGCTGTCTAATTGGCTTCTTGAGGATGAACAGCTAAGTCTGGCCTCTGGGGCTTCTGGTACAGACTGTGACCCTAAGTTCATGCGCAAACCCGTTTTCTCTCCCTCCTCTCTCCTCCCTGTTGTAATCTGATTTCTGTTGCTGTAATAAAACACTCGGACCAAAAGAAGCTTGGAGGAGGAAAGGATTTATTTCATCTCACACTTCTGGGTCATGGCCCCTCATTGAGGAAAGTCAGGGTGGACTGAGGAGGAAGCAGAGATCATGGAGGACACTGCTGGTTCGCTCTCTGACTTGCTTACAAGCTCATGTGCAGCTGACTTTCTTGTACAGCCCTGGCTCACCTGCCTAGGGATGCTGTGGCCCACAGTGGGCCAGGCTCTCCCATATCAATCATCTTCCCACATCAATCATCAATGAAGCCAATGCTTTATAGACATGTCCATCGTGCTAGATTTTGGAGAGTAGAATACAGGAATAATAGGAGAGAAAGAAAAAGACCATATCTGACTTCAACAAGACCGTGTTTATTAGCACAGCAGGGGGAAGCTGTGGATGGAGGCTGGGCAAAGAGGAGGGGCATGCTGAGAGATTGTATAAAGTATAGCTGTGGTGGTGTTATGAGTTTTTCCCACCAGAGAAGACACAGACACAGAGTATTGCCAAAAGAAAATCTTTATAGCCAGTCAGCGACTGTACTGGGCACTCAATCCCAAGTGTAGTCCTGAGGCCTTTGCAGGGTAGGCTTTAATACAGAAAATCCAGATCCTTGTCCACTGTGGGTGGAGAGCCCCCCAACAGTGCCCCATAGTTCAAGGGTGGAAAAGTTCCTGCTCGCACAAGCTAAGTGGAACAGGAAGTGCAGAAGCCAGAAATAAGCAATTGACAAGAGTGGTCAGGTACATGTTGACTTTTTCTCAAACCTATATCCTGGTGCAGCTAGGCCAAACTTCTATTCCCACACTTTGAGTTAACCGCCTCTAATTTCATCTGCTAGGGCTGTAAGATGGTGTAGCTATGGTCAGCCCTGAGGGTGCCCCATCACAGTGGGCTATGTGTAGGTCAGGACATTCTTGAGAAATTCATGGTCCCCTCTTTCCTGGACCTGTATGCCCAAGCAAGACAGGCTATCTTGGGAAACAGTCTGTCTCAACAAACAGTCCTCCCTGAGTTCTGGCTGTGGCTGATTGATAATGGTTAAGCAAGGCCAGCAACAGTCTCACAGAACTTCTGGTTTTCTGCAGCTGGAGCATTCTATCATATAGGGCACTCTGACCTGGGAAATCCCTCAACTGAGACTCCCTCAGATGACTGTAGGCTATGTCAAGTTGATAACTGAAGCCAACTAGGACTCTCTCTCACACACTAATAATAAATAATTAAAATATATTTCATTTCAAGAAGCTGGGTGTGGTGGCACACACTTTTAACCCCAGCACTCAGGAGGCAGAGGCAGGTGGAACTCCATGAGTTCAAGGCCAGCCTGGGGCCACAGAGAGACCTTATCTCAGAAAGACAAATATATATTTCAAAATTAATTGCTGAGGCAAAGCATTTCTCATGGCCAGAACACTGGCACCATGGCTCATCCGGCCCCTCATCTCTTGGGGCAAGAGAAGAGGTCTTCATACTCTAGAGGGGAACAAGTTCTGGTCTTGACAGCTCCTCTGCTGGCCTCCCATGCCATGCTCACCTGGTTAATCATGGAGTTCCAAAGTGGGTGGAATCGCCATCAGCTTTGAATGGTTTCCATGCTTTGGGAGTTGGGGGTGGGGACAATAAATGTAGGTGGCAAACTCATGTCCTTTGTGCTTGTTTGTAATGCTGTCTGGGCTTCACCAAGCTTACCCATGAAGCCAACATCCCTGACCCCTGAGCCTGGCTTGGGCAGGGCTGCCTGGGGTTGGGGGGCTATGGTATCAGAGCTGCTCTGTGGCCCTTGCTTGGCCCCAGCTGGAGGTGCCACTGCCCCCCACTAAGGCAAAGGTAGCTCCACCCACTGAGACCTACTGGCTCATAATGAGATTAGATAGGGAAGCAGTGAGCAGTGACACGAACACAGAAAACTAGCTGTTAAGGAGAGAGTTGGACACGAGGGAGCCAACCAAAGTGCACTTGTGTCGTGGTAGCTGTGGCTCCTGATGGTCAGAGCAACCTTGTGCGGTTAAACGTCCTAGAAACTGCAATTAGGGTCTTCTTGATATATCAGAAATCCAGTTAATGGAGGCTCTGCATCCTCGAAAGACTCTGGCTTCACTATAGCATCATTTGCACTGTTGTTTTATTCACCCCCCTTTGTGAGCTCTGCCCAACCTCATTAGAAAATACAAATGTGGAGCTGGAGAGATGGCTCAGTGATTAAGAGCACTGGGTGCTGTTGCAGAGGACCTGGGTCCTGTTCCCAGCACCCACATGGTGGCTAACAGCTGTTCATAACTCCAGTTCCCGGGGATCCAGTACCCTCTTCTGACCTCTCTGGGTATTGCATGACATAGGTGCGCTTACATACGGGCAATACACTCATACACACAAAATTTTGAAAAAGAAAATATAGGGGCTGGAGAGATGGCTCAACGGTTAAGAACACTGGTTGTTCTTGCAGAAGACCCGGGTTCGAATCCCAGCACCCACATGGCAGCTAACAACTGTCTGTAACTCCAGTCTCAGGGGATCTGGCAGCCTCTTCTGACCTCCGCGGGCATTGCATGACATGGGTGCACTTACCTACATGCAGGCAATATATGCATACACATAAAAAAATTAAATAAAAAAAAAGAAAATGCAAATTTAAGCAGTTGGTGAAAGATCTGTCAAGGTGACAGCGTTGATGGGCACACGAACACTACAGGCCTTTTGCTGCAGAGCTCTTCCAGAAACTGCTTTGAGAGGCAGGAAGCCTTTCCCCAAAGGAACCTGGGGAAATAATAGGTGGTATGAAGGAAAGGGGGACTGCTTGTCATGACAAGGACTTGGCATCACATAAATCACACCTAAAACCCAAAAGATGTCAGCAAAGCAAAAGCAACAACTAACTTTGGTTGTCTTGGGAGGTCATATGTTATCCACCACTATAGAGGTTTAGAGCTCCTCTAGCCAGCCCTCCTGCCTCACGCTAGAGGTGAGGTCATGGTCCTCTCAACATCGAAGGGCGTCTGTCCTTCGTTGTGGGTTGGGGATACCAGGCATGATCCCATACCCAGCTCTCCTCCCAAGGTAGAGAAGTTTCTGTGCAGTCTCTGGCTCCTGAGGAAAAACACTGGGCAGGAGTAGGGTGGGGGTCCTGTGTACCTCAGTTCAAGGAGGTGACAGATGAGCTTCACCATTCAATGTTACCTGATACTACTGAGGGAGGGGTCCTGAAAAGCTCACGGGGAGTGAAGCAGAACACAGCCACCCCCACTCAGCCACTAATTCGACTTATGCCTGTGGAGCATCTGTATGCGCCAGGATGGGGATCATTACAGAGTGCGAAGCAGGCAGACCCCCAAGTTTTTGGAGCATGAGGTGCACTCAGATGTGACAAGGGCATGGGGGATATGTCCTAGATGCTGACATCTCCTACTAGGAGAGACCCCACGTGAGTAGTGTGAGATGCCGAAAGGGAGCGAGCTGTTATACCAAAACTGTGAAATTATAAGGGATGATTGCCGGAGGGCTGGGAAAGTATAGGGGTAGGCTGGCCTGTGGAGAGACCCCAGGCAACTGCAGACCCAGTCCTGCTCCATGCCCACAGAGAGGCCTGGGCCTCTTGTTACCCCAGCTCTCAAAAGACGATGTCCCTCACTGCCCACACTGCCAGACCACATGGGCAAAGAGGCCTTTGGGAAATGTAGTTCAGCTCCACCAAACCAATAATCACAAACCATCCCATGGCATCCCCAGGACTGTGCTGGGATTGTGCTGCTGACATCTGGGCTCTGGTGCCCCCTTGTGGTCAGTTCTGAGGCACACAGACTGCCTGGCCGCCCGGAAGCAGATTGCACAGCGTAGTCAGACGCCTGGAACTGCTCCCGTGGCTTTGGCTCCGGCACTTCTAGCCTGTCATCTTCAGCTCCTGCTTCTAGGCTCAGTTCTCCCAGACTGCTTTGAGCCTTGCGTGTTTGACACCGCAGTTCAGTGGTCCAAATCCAAAGGCTTCCTGTCCTCTTTGGAAGGTCTGTAATGTATATGCCACATCCACCTGTCAGCTCAAAAATCACACTGCTCGCCTGAAAGGAGATAAGAGACCATTTGGGAGTAAGTAACCATGGCCAGAGACATAGATTTAGGTCACCCCAAATCCCATGTTCAAACATGGGAACTAACAGTTTCATCAAGTTTTATAGTAACAAAACAAATAAAATCAAGACATTTTCAACGCATTGGTGGAAACCTCAGGTAGGTGGGTCACAGCAAAGGGGGACAATGCCCTTAGGCTTTGGGTTGGTGGAAGCTTAATGGTCTGTTAAGTCAATATATTTCCAAAGGTTCCATCAGACAGTCACAAGCCTGTTAGGACAGAGACAGAGTGGGTAAGGAATGACTGACTGGTGAGGGGCTAAGATAGCTCAAGATAAACTAATTAGACTCTCAGCTGGCCACATTCTGACCCTCCACAATCACTGAAGTTCTTATCAGCTAATCAGCCTTGCTGAAGGTTCAGTGTGAGGTGTGACTCTTCCTAGAAACTGTTATTCACGCCTCCCTAACCCCCAACCCTACTTGTGCCTCTGTGTGCCCAGCACCATGTTGTCTGCTCGGGAAGGCCATGGAAAACAGTCTGATTCCTTCTCCGATGCCTCCGTGTCTGGCCTGGCCCATCGCCACTTACAGGGAAGACACCCGTTTCTCTTCTGTTGGTGTTAGGCACTCTGCAGCTGACCACTGCACAATCCGGCCATCCCTGCCTGGGCTCTGCGGCCTGCTGCTTCCTGTGGCTTAGGGCGTGCTTTCCTTTTACCTTCTCTGATATGCGTGCATCCTCTCCAAACGTTTCCACAAGGGGCTGAGTAGACTTTGTGGAAGGGAAGTGAGCGCACGTACTAACATGCATTGCTCTTCTGCACGCTTCCTGTGACACCTTCTACCAACTAGAGACTCGGGGATCCTGGCTTAGATGTGATTCTGCTCCCGGAGAGAACCCCATCTGGGGGGAGGAACAAACCAGAGTATTCTCTCTATATCTTGAGCATCAGGTTGTGGCAGTGCTGGGTAAGGCAGAGGTGAGGCTTCAGTGGGACCTGGGTCTTCGCAGCAGCTTGCATGGTTGACTGCACATGCTCACAGGTATAGTGGCTAACTGCCTCCATGCCCAGCTCCTCCACTCCACTTTGAACTCTTGGCTTTTTCAGTTTGTCTTTAAAGTTTTTAATTGAGGCTGGACAGATGGCTCAGCAGGTAGAGACACCTGCTGCTAAGCCTGAAGACCGGTGTTCCATTCCTGGGATCCACATGGTGGAAAGAAAGACTGACTCCCACAAGTTGTCCTCCGACATTCACATGTGTGCCATGGTACGTGTGCCCACACAATAAATAAAAATGCAGTGAAAATTTAAAGTTTTAATTGCTAAGTTTGTTAGTATTCTTCACTATGGAAAATTTCAAGCATATTGAGGTCGGGGGGGTGGTGGTATCAGCAGCTCCAGGGAGGAGCAACTTGGCCTAATCTTGAGCTGTGCAGGCAAGTAGGTCTCTACCATATACTCAGATGTACATACACACACACACACACACACACACACACACACACACACACACACACACACACACAAGCACACACATACAGCGAGAGAGAGCTAGAAGACAGACACACAGAGAGATAAAGAGAGAATAGAGAGAGAAAACACTGACAGACACACAGAGAAACAGACAGAAACACACACACACAGAGACACAGAGAAAGACTGACAGACAGTCAGGCAGGCAGGCATTCTATCATTTCATTCACAAATTCCCAGCAAAGAAAGTGAGGGTGCTCTGACTTCACGGCCGTAGTGTGACTTTTTTCACCTAACATAGTGCAAGATGGTAGAGTTATTACACTCCACTTAAAAAGAAAAATCTCAGGTCCTTATCACTTTAAGGGCACATGCCTGTGGTACGTTTCCAGGAGCCAGCAAGCTCCTGGAGGCAGGACCCTTGTCCATCTTGTGCACAATTGGCCGCATCTGTAGCATCTGGCACTGGGGTGCACTTTCTAAGTGCTCGTCAGACGAGCCTGGATGTCCTGAAACAAGCTGTTTCCTCCCCAGCTGTACTCAGCCAGTTTCTTTCCAAGATGAGTCTGCCCTCCCTGCAGGGCTGTTCTTCCTGCTCCAATAAGCTGCCCGCTCCTTCAATGAAATCAAATTGCGTTATAATTTTTGGCTGAGTAGAAGCTCTTCCTCAAATGGTTAGCTGACCTGCTGGCTCTCTGCTCTGTCTGCCCATCAGGACCACCAGAGTGGCTCACTCTGGAGAGTATGCTGCGGTCCGGCTGGGCACACGCATCCTGGGTCGGTCCTCACCAGCAGCCGTGGTGGAGAACTCTTTTGGCGCATCCTCAAAGCACTGGTAGCTTCCAGGAGATAAACTGATTAGCAGAAGTTACTGCTCTGGAGGCCTGAAATCAGTTGCTTGACCCAGTTTTATGGCTTTCAAGTCTAAGCAACAGCTGGAGCCAGACCATTAAGCCAACAAGCATGAGCTAATTGAGATCCACAACGGGCTGCTTTCCCGGGGAGATGGAGGGACTCACACTGGCCCTTCCATCGCTCTGTCTTATCAGGGAGGCTCCCCAGGTCTTCAAAGCAGGCTGGGCCTGCAGAAATGACATGTTTTAATTCCTTCCACATTGTCTTCCTTACAAGGCCCTCCCAGTTAAGCAGGAAAGATGAGCCCCCATCATTACCTGCTCATTTCAGGAACTGGATTCTGCGAGATAGCTCCTACACAGGTGGGTAAAATTCTGCAATAGTCCTCGAGATTCCTACTGGGAACACCTTGTATCAACCTCCTTCCCTGGATATCAGGTAGATCCAATGGGATCTCATACCTGAGTTTAGGCCACTTATCAGCTGACCTTGATTAATCAAGACCAAGGTTGTGCAGAGAATGCTGGTGCACACCTTTGATCCCCACACTTGGGAGGCAGAGGCAGGTAGATCTTTGTGAGATCGAGGCCAGCCTGGTCTCCAGAGCGAAGTCTTGGCCAGTTGTTGCTACAGGGAGCCCCTGTCTCGAAAAGAAGAATAATAATAGAAAAAAGGCAGGGGTTGTGCTAATGGGCCAGGTCTCCTCAGGTGGTGAGTGCTTACAAAGTCCATTGGGCCTCCCAGGAAGAGGAATTGGACAAGGCTGGGGCTGTCAGGCAAAGATCCGAAGGGCCTCTAGATGCCCAAAGCAGTCCTAGATGACAGCCAACAAGACAGGATATGGATCTCAGTCTTGGTGAATTCCACCAGCTGCCTGGAAGCCTTAGATCTGATATTGGGCCAGTGAGCCCTTAACAGGACATGGTTTTCCAACACCACTGTGTCATTAACCTAATGAGGTGGAGTCCCAGGATCCACAAAACTGTAAGATGACAGATTGTAGGGGGTTGGGCTTATTTTGTAGTAAAATAGTCACAATATGAATACTATTAATCATTAACTTTAACATTTAGTTCCCAACATGCTGGACAAAAACTATATGCTCATTAAGCAAAAACTCTCCCCTTCCCCGGTTACCCCCATTCTCTCATTTCCTACCCTCTCCATTCCCCCCTTTCCTAACCCTCCCCATTTCCCCTTCCCTGGCCCTTCCATTTCCCCTCTCCAGGGTCTCTCTAGGTCCTTCTCCATTCTCTCCCTTCCCCGGCCCTCCCCATTCCTCCCCTTCCCCAGCCCCCTCACCCTCCCCTGCAAGGCTCTCCCCATTCCTCCTTCTCCACCCTGGCAATCAGTCACTAGTCTTTCTGTCCTTATGACTTTGCCTTTACTCCCAGAAGCGGAATCACATATCATTTGTCTGTGGAGGGCCTGGTCTCACTTTGGTTTACTGTTCTCAAGGGTCAGACAGGTGCACGTGTCAGAATTGTTACCTGCTGCTCTGTTAATGACGTTTGGTTGTCTCCTTCCTTTGACTATAGTGACTAACTCGCACAGTGATGCATATGTACCTGTACCTAAGGTTACCTAAGCTGGTGTGGATTTTGCAATCTGTTAAGTAATAGCAAAACATACAGGAAGAAACCAGGCTCTCAGAGGAAACTGTCACTGGCTGTATTTGCAGATCATATAGCCAACACCATCAGCACATTTATGTCCTGCTTTACATCCACAGTGGCTGTGGGTAAGAGCTGAAATGGCCAGTCCAGGTGCCACACATAGTAGACTTCAAACTGAGACTATATCAAATGACTTCTGCATGGTTCCTCCTACTCCAGGACTGCAAACAACCTAGCTGAGCACCCCTCACCCCACGCCATTCTGGTCAGAACCTGCCGTAAAAGAAAAGGCCTTTCACTTTTTATGTGCCCTGCTGGAGAGAGAACCAGTGTCCCGCGGGGTGGCTGGGTGACTCTGAATGTAGAGTCCCTCTCAGGAACAGGGTGTAGAGGCACAGGTCTTCATTTCCTAGAAGAGCTTAAGCTTCTGAGCCTTTGGAACAGCCCAGAGATGAACAGCACATATTAAAGTAAACGGAGGGTGGGCTTTGGAGATGACTTCTGCGGTGAGGGCCACATGCAGGCAAGTGGTGGGAGGGGCACAGGGAGGGAAGCAGGGGTGGGACCCGAGCACTGTGACAGGCTGGAGTGGGACCTGCACTGTGACAGGCTGGAGAGCTTAAGCTTCTGAGCCTTTGGAACAGCCCAGAGATGAACAGCACATATTAAAGTAAACGGAGGGTGGGCTTTGGAGATGACTTCTGCGGTGAGGGCCACATGCAGGCAAGTGGTGGGAGGGGCACAGGGAGGGAAGCAGGGGTGGGACCCGAGCACTGTGACAGGCTGGAGTGGGACCTGCACTGTGACAGGCTGCAGTGGGACCTGCACTGTGACAGGCTGCAGTGGGACCTGCACTGTGACAGGCTGCAGTGGGACCTGCACTGTGACAGGCTGCAGTGGGACCCTAGAGGATCGAAGCACATTTACCTTGGCAGTTTTGTTTGTGGAGCGGCTGCCCAGCTGAAATGAAGCCAATGAATGTTTTTTTTTTTTTTTTTTTTAATCTTTGACCTGTTGAATCAGAACACAGGACAGACAGCGAAGGTCAACCCTAGCCAATCACTGGGCCTATGGAAGACATGGTGTAGCTAAATTTTACTTCTGGGAAGCGTGCTGTGGCTCCCTACTCCCATCGTCCTTACAACAAACCAAGATAATATTCCTTTAAACTACAGTTTGGGGAACCAAAGAATTTATTGGGCTTACTAACAGATGCATGCTAGTGCTAAGCTTGATTTCTCCTTTGTTTTCTCCCTCAGTCCAGGACCCCATCCCATGGGATGGCACTACCTATGTTTAGGGTCAATCTTCCTACCTCAATTAATATAGTCTAGACTCTCCCTCACTTGTCTCCTAGGTGATTTTAGATCCTGTCAAGTTGACAATATTAACCATCACACCTCTAAGTCTTAATCTACAAGAACATCCTGGGTCTACAAGGTTTGGAGGAAACTGGACTCTGTGAATGAGGCCTGAAGTTCTGGGCTCAGCTTTTCTCAGAACCATGAATCTTTCTGTGTCTGTGGATCCCAGGGAGAGCTTCCAACAGACAGACTCAGTCCAAACATCTGTGGAGATTATCTCCCAGGAATAATACCGCAACACTCTGCACTGAGAGATGGACTACAGCTTAACAGGGGGCTTGGGAGGGCTTTGGACAGGAAGCTGACAGTCACTGGGCAGCTCAGGATGGTCTTTATGGCCTTGAGGATGGAATGGGCCAAAGAAGAACCCGGAGGCATCTCAAGGACAGAGCAGATATTCGGACAGACATGAATGGGGCATGGCTGTGGGAAGGGAGATGTCTAGAGTGTCGGAAGTGGATCCGGGAGGAGGAAGTAGGGGGCTGCATCATGGTGACACTTCCCACATGGAATCTCAGAGGAGCGCAGGCATGGGAAGAAGACAGGATTACATGCAGACACTTGGACTTTGGATGTGGAGGACCCCCTCTGTCAGCAGAGATGGAGGAGAGCTCATTGGATCAGTAAGTTCAGCTCTTCTTCTCTCTCCTCAAGCCACATTAGCCAGGATAGAAAATCCTATTGGGACTGGCAGCAGTACTCAGTACTATCCTGTACCATGGCCCCTTGCTGGACCCTTGTCTGCCTGTATGTACAACTGTCCCTCAGGTGGGATCCCCTGACAGACAGTTTAATGTCTGTCTCTGGGAAGCAGAGGAGGCAGGGGAGCAGTGCAGTAGCTCATAGCCAAGGCTTGGCTGGCTCCATCACTCTAGTCTACAACTTTGCAGGCTCTCCCTGCTTGCCCAGGCTTTACCGAGGAGTAACTCCTGCCCCCTGCCCCCCTGCCTTGCCTCTTTTCCGGCCTGGCTTCTTTCTGCTCCTCAGGAGGAGCTGGTCACACAAGGAGGTGTGTTTAGAGGTAAGCAATGGATTCCAGGGGTTACATCGTGGCCCATTTTCTTTCTGAGAAGTTGAAATAGTGAGTGCATTACAGGAAATAGCTTTAGTAGAAATCCTTTTACTAAGGGTGGCCAGTGCACAGGTGAGGCCTTCCACCCCAGGATGGAGCGTAGTCTATCCTGTACCTGTATCAGGCTCCAGTGGACATGCTAACAACATAAGACGGGCTCTGAAAGTTCATGGGTGTAATATCAAGCATGAGGCACAGAGGAATGCCCCGTAGTGACTGCTGAATTAAGATTCCTTTAATAATAGCTGGAGGTTGAGAGGTGCTGTTGCCAGGAAGGACTCTCAACCCAGAGGCGAAGCTGAGCAGGGTTTATAAACCTTAAAACCACAGTTACATCATGCCAGGGCCAAAGCCAATAGCCATAGTTACATCAAACCACCATAGTTACACCAGACCAGGGGCAGGTCAGTTAGCAAAGAGGTTATCAGTTAACAAAAAGTTTCAGTTAGGAAAAACAAGTTTCTCAGAATTCCAGAGAGAATAGACTCCCTGAAACTGTACAGGTGTAGCTGGGAGAGGACATTCTACTGGCTGCTTATACGGTTCCGGGTATTGTAGAAACACTGTACCCCCCGAAACTGCACAGGTGCAGCCTCCATGGAAGCCCATTCTGGCTGACGGGATGCAGTTAGCATGGGGCAGGGGAGGTGGCTAGGCAGGAACACGGGATGCAGCAAAAGTCAGCTGGAGCAAAATGGAGTGAGTTTTGCCATCTCAGTGGGTATCCCCCAGACCCTTGAAGGTGAGGTCTCTTGGCATCCTGTATCCCACCCACCTGGCTCCTTCCTCCAGGAACCCACCATAAGGTTTGATTACACATTTTAACAAGTGATGAGGCAAATGTTTTATAGTGAGGCAGGAACACGGGATGCAGCAAAAGTCAGCTGGAGCAAAATGGAGTGAGTTTTGCCATCTCAGTGGGTATCCCCCAGACCCTTGAAGGTGAGGTCTCTTGGCATCCTGTATCCCACCCACCTGGCTCCTTCCTCCAGGAACCCACCATAAGGTTTGATTACACATTTTAACAAGTGATGAGGCAAATGTTTTATAGTGAGAACTATTTTACATATTAATTTATAACATCACAATTAACATTTAGATGATATGATTATGCAGATCTCACCCTTTCTTCAAGTCCAGTCCTCTGCAAGCTCTCCAATATCTCAGTGCTGATCTCTGCTTTCTCTAAATTTTCACTTTTACTTTGGAATTACATAATCTTTTATTAGTTAAGACCCCCCTCCCTCCCTTCCTCTCTCTTCCTCCCTCCCTTCCTTCTTCCCCTCCTCTCCTCTCCTCTCTCTCCTTTTATTGTTTTATTAATTTTTTGATTTATTTATTTTTAAGTATATGAGTGTTATGCCTGCATGTATGTAAGTGCACCAGTGTCATGCAATGCCCTCAGAGGGCATTAGATCCCCTGGAACTGGAATTATAGACAGTTGTTAGCTACCATGTGGGTGCTGGGACCCAAACCCGGATCTTCTGCAAGAACAGCCAGTGCTCTTAACTGCTGAGTCATCTCTCCAGCCCCCTTTCTCCTTTTATTTTGAGACAGGATTTCACTAAGTTGCTCAGGCTGGACTTGAATTTGCTCTATAGTCCAAGCTGACCTTGAACTTCTTGTCTGCTTGCCTCAGTCTCCTGAGCAGCTTGGATTACATGTCTACACATCAGTGTTCAATGTGTTTTGTTTGAAACAGGGTCTCATGTAGCCTAGTCTAGCCTTGAGCTCACTCTATGGCCAGGGCACCAGGGTCAAAGGGTCAAGTTGTCATGGCTGAAGGCCGAGTCACCCCACAGCCAGTCACCGCCTGAGCAAACACCTTCTGAGGGGACTGAGAAAAGGGTGGGGTCTTGGAATGAGTTTCCCAGAGAGGAAGCCATGCTGAATTTCAGTATCCTGGCTCTACATCTTCACCCTGTTTTTCTTCTTAGTTTTTGGCTAAGAAGATTTGGAGATTGAGCTGAGGGCCTCCCATAAGCTAGGCAAGTACTCTACCATGGAACTGTCATCAGCCCTATTTTTCCTCTCTACTTTGAGTCAGGGCATCATTAAGTTGCTCAGGCTATCCTTGAATTCATTCTGCAGCCCAGGCAAGCCTTGAGTTTGCAATCCTCCTGCATCAGTCTCTGGAGTAACTGGGATTAAAGACCAGTGCCACCAGACCTAAATTTGATTCTTAGAGCTCCATATGGAAACTCCCTGTCCTGGAGTTAAAATGCTTGAATTTTTTTCTTGCAAAATTCTCTTAAATAAAATAAGCTACCACCTTTCTCTTCTTATATTTTGCATTTATTTTTTCCTTATCACATAGGAAACACCAATTGCAAAGAAGCTATGATAAAACATTAGAGAAAATCAAAATAATTTTAATTTTAATTGGTGAATCATTGTATATATTTGTAGGGTACAATGCGGTTAGGGTACATGTGCATATCGTGGAAGGATTTAAATGAAGATATTTAAGCTATCCACAACCTCAGTACCTACTGTTCCTTCATGGTGAAATCCTTTAAAATCTTCTCTGGCAGTTTTCAAACACACAATAGATTATTAACTATTGCTGTCATGCTGTGCAACAAATCATTACAACGTATTTCTCCTGTCTGACACTTTGTACCTTCGGAAAAAATCTTTTCAACACAAAGCAATTAATATAGTTATTTGTTGCCTGAGCATTCAACCTGTCCTCTTGTGTAAAATTGTTAGAAAATGATATCAGCACCTGTAATTCCAGGATCTGTAAGGACACCACGTTATTAACAACTTTGTGTAACTGGGTAGATTTCATTAACGAAACGAGGCCTAATTCATTCTAGGATGTGGTGGCCTGTGTGTGTTGATGCTGCGTTAAGCTGAAGAGCTCAGGCAATCAATGACTCGGTGGGTAAACGGGGGAGAATCCGTTTCTTTAGGGACCAGCTCCCTGATGGGTTAGGCAATCCCAAGTAGTCAGCCTTAAACATATGTGTATGCATGCAGCACTAAATGGACTCAGTACATTATACATGTACATATATGTGTGTGTATGTAACAATAATAATCACAGAAGTCATGACGTTGAGAGGGAGTAGGAGGATGTGGTAGGAATTGGAGGGGGCAGAGGGTGGGTACAGGTGATGTAAATATAGTGTTCAATTGTAAAAAGAAGTTTTGCTTCTCCACCTCCCCAAAAGACACCAAAAACTTGAATTATGAAATACTGGTGGATTTGGCAAGCAGAGGAAAGATGTTTACTGTAGGTTTAAACAACACATACTACAGAAGCAAATTTTTACAATTTTTAAAGAAAATGACAGTTAAATTTTAAAATTTAATTTATTATTGTGAGGTGGGGTATGATGTGTGTGTGGAGGTCAGAGGACAACTTTGTGGGCAATTCTCTCTTCCACCTTTCCATGGATTCTGGGGATTAAACTCAACAGGCTTGCATGGCAAGCCTCTTTACCCACTGACCCACCTCACTAGCCCGACAACTGCATTCCAAAAATTAGATAAAGTACATCAGTAGACATTTCCAAGAGAAGGAAATTCCTTGGGACAAAAAAATATGAGGAGGTGATAGACCTCAATAATCAAGGGCATGTTAGCCATACATGATACACTATTACATAGCCTGTTTTTTGTATTTATTTCTATTTTATGCATATGAATGTTTTGCCTACACATGTGTAAGTGCACCTGTGTCATAAAATGCCTTCAGAGGCCAGAAGAAGGCATTGGATCCCCTGGAACTATAAATATGGATGGTTGGGTGCTGGGAACTGAACCTGGTTCCTCTGTAAGAGCAGCCATTGCTCTTAACAGCTGAGCTATCTCTGTAGCTCCTTCCAAAGCCTTTTTAAAAAATTTATTATTTTATTTTATGTGTATGTGTGTGTTGCCTGTGTGCAGATAAGTGCACCCGTGTCGTGAAATGCCTGAGGAAGACAGAAGAGGCTGTCAGATGCCCTGGAACTGGAGTTACGGACAGTTGTTAGCTGTCGTGTGGGTGCTGGGATTTGAACCTGGGTCTTCTGCAAGAACAACCAATGTTCTTAACCTCTGAGGCATCTCTCCAGCCTCGCAAAGCCTTTTTGATTGGCAAGCGCTGAGATGTCTTGTAGTCCCACTGCTGAGACGGACAGGGTCAGCCGCATGTCTTGTATGTTGCTGTAGGGAATGTTCACTGGTGTAATCATTTGGAAGTCAGTGCTGTAAATATGAACGTTAACTCACCCTCAGTCTGGCAACGTCATTCTTGAGAATGCTATGATAATAGGTACTAAGTCAAGAGATACTTAAAACAGCTTTCTTTCCTCTTTTCTTTCCTCTCTTTCTTTTTTTGGAGACTAGATCTCCCTGTGCCCCCAGCTGGCCTAGAACTTGCTGTGTAGACCAGGGAGGCTTCGATTTCTCAGAGATCTGCCTGCCTCTGCTTTCCAAGTGCTGGGATTAAAGGCTTATGCTATTACACCCAGCTAAGTACTCTTTGTAATATCAAAACACTGGAAACATTTCAAATGCCTGTATAAACTCAATGGACAGGATTGGAAGGAAGTTAATTTAGTGCATAGCTGTATTATAGTAACATAGCATTCCATAAGAAAGCAACCACCCCCAAGACTTCACTCACTGTAGCATCCGTTTTTTTTTTGTTTTTTTGTCTTTTTGAGACCGGGTCTCCCTGTAGCCACAGCTGACCTGGATTCACTATGGAGACCAAGCTAGCCTCGAACTCATAGAGATCTGCCTGCCTCTGCCTCCCGAGTGCTGGGACTAAAGACATGCACCACCTCATCCAACTGTAGCATCCATTTTGTGTGTACAGTGACAGGAACATTTACCATGAGTTCTACCCACTTAATAAAGTTTTGCACAGACAGTATGATCCTAGTTATAAGCACATGCTCTACAGTAGAGCTGTAAAATGATTACCTTGCAGAACTGAAATTTTATCCCTACTGAATAACAACTCTCCACCTCTTTTTTGATTATTATTGTTACACACACACACACACACACACACACACACACACACACACACACACGGCACTGAGTCCATTTAGTGGTGGTGCTCATGTGTACCTGGGCTTAGGGCTGCCCACTTGGGATTAGTTAACCTCTCAGGGAGCTGGTTCCTGGAGAAAACTGATCCTCCCTCCCTCAGCATCCACTAATTGCCTGTAGCTCTTCATCTTGAGGTGGGACCCTGTGTCATTCCCCCATCCACCTTGGCTTGGCACCAGGTTTTTTTTCCTCATGCAGATCCTGTTAGATCATGTAGCTATGCTAGCAGGTGTGAGGTGGCAGCTCATGGGGTTCTGAGGGACACTGGGCAGCTTTCCTTTCATTTACCTGTTGGCTATTTATGTACCTTCTTCAGGAAATACTGTTCACCCTCAGTACTCTCATTACTGGTGCACGAAAATGGCACTGATTCATAGGCTGACTTTTTTTTTCTTTTTGAGACAGGGTCTCCCTGTAGCTCCAGCTGTCCTGGAACTCACTAGGTAGACCAGGCTGGCCTTGAACTCACAGAGATCCACCTGCCTCTGCCTCCTGAGTGCTGGGATTAAAGGCGTGCGCCACCATGCCCAGCCAAAGGCTGACTTTTGTATTCTGAAAGTAAGCTGACTTGGTTTGCCAGTTCTAACAGTGTGTATATGTGTGTGCAGTTTTTACTTTAGTTTTTCCACATATAAGATTATATCAAGGCTGGAGAGAGAGCTCAGTGGTTAAGAGCTTCAGCCGCTCTTGCAGAGGACCTGGGTTCGATTCCCAGCATCCGCATAGCAACTAACAACCATGAGTAACTCCAGTTCCAGGGGAATCTGAAGCCATCTTCTGATCTCCGCAGGCACTGCACAACATGGGTGCACTCACATACATGCAGACAATACACTCATACACATAAAATAAAAAGATAATAAATAAAATATTAAAAAAAGAAAAGAACAAAGCAGCCTTCTTTGGGCTGAACCTCACAGGCCAGGAAGCCCAGGAGCAAGTGATAGCAGTTTATGAAACTCATGAACTGGCTTCGGTTTCAAAACCTAGCTTCCAAAACCGACAGCCACTCTTTAAAACAAAACAAAACAAGGAAGAGTGCAAACCCAGACGCCCACCATCACAAATTACACAATTGAGTGAGGAATCGCAGGAGTCAGCACATCTGGAATAGTGGATAAGCCCCGCCCTGGGAAAACTGCCTTGGTGATCATGGTGTCGCTGCTGCGAGGTGTGACAAACACTCCTGATTCTGTGAAGAACGTCGATGTCTGGAGGTGGAACACTACTGACTCTTTCAGACGCTCTCGGTTGCTCCTCAGAAGCAGGGTGTGCTTGTCCTCTCCCACTGTAGAATTTGCAGTTTGGGTGAAGCCTTAATGAAACCGTGAAAATGTGTCTGAAAAGGCTTTGGTTGTTCATGTCCCTCTGGGAGTATGAAGTCCTACAGCCTCCGCAAGGTCTAGAATCTGTGCATTGTCAATATTCGGCTGTGTGAGGAAGTTCTACCGCCCTGCCAAGAACTTTCTTCCCATACAGATCTTGGCTAGAACAATCTTCCCCTTTCATCCAGATGGGTCTCATGTAGCCTAGGCTGGCCTTGAACTCCTGATCCTCCTGCCTCTAAAGCCCGTGAACTAGAATTAAAGATGCTGACCACCACACTCGGCTCACGTTCTGACCTTCTTTAAGGAGTGGCAAAGGGATGGATTTTTCTTGTCATGCAAACATTAACCTGTTTGACATTGGGTCTTTTCCACGGTAATGTAATGCTGTTAACCCAGTCATATTTATTCATATGATTATCTTGTGTTTCCCTCTGACTTACAGTCTATACTGAAGCTATTTAATGATCAATTATTAAACAGCCCTATTCATGCTCAAATATTGGGTCTTTGAGCAAACAGTTTTATGTTGCACAAAGAAAGAACCTAGCAGAAAATGGTACATTAATGAGCGAACTGAATAGACTCAGGCCTTTAGTGTGAGTGGCCTTGGGGAGGGACTATCTACTTTCCTGTTGCTATGATGAAATACCCTGATGAATTCAGCTTAGGAAGGAAGGGTTTGTTTTGGATCACAGTTGGAGGTTATAGTCTGTCACTGTGGGGGTGTCATGCAACTGGTCATGCTGCATTCACAGTCAAGAAGCTTGTGCTCAACTCACTTTTCTCATGTTCTGCCCTCCAGGATCCTGTTCAAGGGAATGGTGCCTCTCACAGTGGGCAGGCCTCTTCTCAGTTTACGTACTCAAGATAATCCCTCAAAGGCATGTCCATCTCCCAGGTGATTCTAGGTCTTATCAAGTTGACAACTGAGATTAACCATCACAGGAACATGCTTTGCAAGTGGACACTAAAATGTAAAGATCCTCTAAACGAAGGTCCTTCCTCTCTTTGTTAGGATATGACGTCGATGATGCCTGCTGGCATCTGTCTCTCAAAAGGAATTTAGAGGGAGTTAAAAAGAGCAGTAGGGCTCTGCTGAGCAGAGGGCCTCTTAGTTCTGTTGGAGTGGAGGAGTAGGCTTGCTGGAGTACGGACAGGCACTGAACTGCTATGCCTGTTTCGACAGCCCTTACTAGTCTTCTCTCTGTTAACAGTTATTTTTGTTGACTATTTAGTCATCTCAAAACTTAGCAACTCAAAGCAGAAATACCAATTTTAAAAATCATATTATTCCCTGTCCTCCTCCTTCTACCACTGTAGGGTGTTTTCTGGACTCTGCTGAGTTGTTTTTGGCTTGGGGTCTTTTCTAATGGTGCTTAGGGGCTGGAGAGATGGCTCAGCGGTTAAGAGCACTGGCTGCTCTTGCAGAGGACCTGGGTTTGGTTCCCAGCACCCACATAGTGGCTAACAACCCTCCGTAACTCCAGTTCCAGGGGATCTGACGCTTTCTCCAACCTTCACAAGCATTGCATGACATGAGTGCACTTACACACATGCAGGCATTACTGTCATACAAATAAAAAATGATAATAAAAAAGAAATCTAACGGTGCTGGCAATGTCCTCACTCATGTGTTCTGGCTGCCAGAACCTCCATATGGCTTCATGTGACTTCTTGTGACTTCATGTGGTCAATGGTTCTTTGAAGCATGACGGCTAAGTGGGTGCAGGTCTCACTGGTGCTAGGGTCTTGCCGTGCTCCAGAGAGACAACTCAAACTCAGGGCAAGAAACAGGCACACTCCAGGGATGGAATTATTTACACTGGGGATGGGCCTGGGGATGTGCGTGAAGAGGGTGCAATTCTCTTTCTATCAGCCAAGCTACATCTGGCATGAACCTGGCATGGGTAGCAGCTAGCTCTGTTTTATCTCTTCACAGACTTGAAGGCTTCATACTTCATGCATTCATCGTCCATTTCTTCCCATCTCATTCAGAGAGTTCCTAGTGGATACATGTCCTGTGATGTTGTCATTCATTCAATATAGAGCTGGTCCGTGTGGTCCTGAGCTGCTCAGAGTACAGTGAAGAGAAAGGTAAGCTAGCAGCCAGCAGGCATGTAAAATTGTGCTCATGACATGCACCACTTAGACAAGGCCCACAGCATCCGTCCCCAGAGCCTGCAGTGGGCTGGCTTTTCAGGGGAGGCTCTCAAAGGCTTTGCCAAGGTTGTACCCGAATGAGCACTGTATGCCTGCTTCTTTGGAAGCTGGTTGCTAGGGAGCTCTTTCCAGGCATCTCTCCTTCTCTGCTGTTGGGAGGTCTGAGGGCCCCAGACTGTCATTACAGCTGAGGACACTGAGTACTCAAGGTAGAGGTGGTCAGCTAGGACACCAGCCAAACTGAACACTCAAGGTAGAGGTGGTCAGCTAGGACACCTCATGTGGCCCATAATTCACCCGAGTCCCTGGTGGGCTTGTATCTTTATACATTTAGTTAAGAACATAGATGGTGGCCTTCAGCCATTTAATGCTACCAGGTTTATGCTAACTCGGTACGGCCCCCCTTGTGAATGTAGAGGTGGCAATTGGGGTACCATACCAACCGGTCAATATTCCCAATATGTAGATTGTGGAGACAAGACTGCATATCTTGCTATTCATGTTACACATACCCAGCAACTCAAACAGAGCTGGAAGTGTGTGTCTAAGCCCAAGCCTATCGTGCCACCAGCTAATGGTGAGTGCCCCAATGATTGTATCTTCACTCAAGCTATGCACTCATCCTGTTATACCTCCTTTACTGAATGTAATAGAAATAACACCCTGTATTTTTACTCCACGGCCATTTCTTATAAAACGGCCTCTGGGGGCTTGGATTGGACCCTTAATACTCAGGTAATAGGATCAGAAAAATATAATTCTAAAGCTCTTAGTGAGAAGTGACTAGGCAGAGTTAATGCTGGAAAGTCCAGGGAATAATAGATTTCTAGAAGAAAAATGTAGATAGATAAATATAGATAGAAGAAGGGTTTCTTGTTATTCATTACAATTCACGGATAAATTGGTAAGATCAAGACCACCTTGGTGTCTTTTGATAAACAATCAATAAGAGAGCATTAAAGAGCAAATATAGAAGGTATTTTAAAATTGGTAGGATAAGAGAAAAGTATGGTTTCATGGATCCCTAACATGAGATAGCCTTTTTGGGACTTATAGAGTTAAACTAACTTAGAAGCCCTGTGGCCCACTACAAACAAGCAAGGAATGTTATCAGATCGTTTAAAAAGTAACAACCTGGCACCACTGGTGTTGGAAGTGCTTAATGGGGTGCTTAATGAATCAAGGCCATCTTGACCTGGGATTACAAAGCCGAGCAGAATCTTAAGTGTGTGAGAAAGGCTGACAGTTAAACAAACACAGAAAAACAGGAATTTACTGTCTAGTGTCAGGTTGATAAGATAGAGAGATATGTTGGCAAAATTATGTTTTACTTTCACCTCTGGAACTGTGAATCTTAGCATGACTGTTCTGTGTTTTTTTGTAATCTTTGCTGTATATATTTCAAACCTTGCAACTGTGAAAATCACACTCAGACTTTCATCAAGCTCCTTTTGCGTCTGTTTGTCACTCGCCGACTCCTTGTCCACCCTCTCGACGACCCTGTTCCCATCGGACTGAACTGCCCCGGTCTGGGCTGGTCCGTTGCAGGCTCCTGTGGACCCTGGCTCCCAGTGAGGAGGAACAGACCAGAATCAGCGTGGAGAAAGGGTCTCAGGAAGGTCCCCAGTGAAGATGGCGGGCTCCGGGCTGGAAATCAGATCCATATATGAGAGCGCCTGGCCAGCCTCCTTGACCCTCTGGAGGTTGCAGTGCATCTGCTAGGTCCCAGGTCCAGTGTGCACTGGAAGGCACCTTTCACCAAGTAAATTACCCATGGTTGAGCCTGAAATACTATGTACTGAGTTTGAGATAAAAAAATAGACTTTTCAAGACCAAAACAAGGTCCCCCAAACTCTGGTTTGGGGGTTGGGGTCCAGCTTCAGGGCAGGGTTCACACACTTGTCCCAGTATAGGCAAGGATTGGAGGCTGATGGCAACACTCCTTGGTTACCCCAGCCACTCATTGAGAGGTCCGTCTACTTTTTTCCTCCCTTGGGTTGTGGCTCCACAGTCTTCCTGTCCTTGAGGTGGTGCTCATCAATTCACGACCTCCCTGAACCTCTCATTCATCTTCTCTCAGCACGTGCCATCCCTAAGTTATGACACCTACTCCTGACCATCTTGCAAGACAAATCCTCCACCTGATTCCCACTTACTCTTCCTCAACTTCCCTCATCCACTGAAGCCACATCTCCTTTCTGGCTATGTTTGCTCCTCAGCTTATGGGAGCCTGACTTCCCTGGCCCTATACTGCAAGGTCCCTGGGCCACTTTTCACTTTTGAGGGCTGCTCAACATTGGAAGGGCCTGACTGCTTGTCTTTCCTCTTCCTTCTCAATGGATACTGTGTTTTATTGAAGGCAATACCATGTCCTGTGAAGACACAATTGCCTTTAGACCCTCTGTGGTTAAAGTTCCGGTGATTCTGGCTGCTCCATGTG
The DNA here is from genome assembly GCF_000622305.1 of Nannospalax galili. Classification (NCBI taxonomy): domain Eukaryota; kingdom Metazoa; phylum Chordata; class Mammalia; order Rodentia; family Spalacidae; genus Nannospalax; species Nannospalax galili. The sequence goes on along the minus strand of NW_008339846.1, from coordinate 1,961,932 downwards.
CGGCCTGGGGAGAAACAAGAGGCAGGCTCTGTTCTTTTCCAAGTGCCACTGGAAACCAACTGAGACCCACCGGGGGCTTTGGCCTGAGGGGCCCGATGCAGAATGTGCTCCCTGAGATAGAGCACCCCCACCTGTGTGGCACTGTCAGAGGGCTTACCTCCTCCATTTGTGGCCACCAGGGACTGTGTGAGCCAAGGTACAGCTGTCAGAGCAGCTCAGTTCTGACTTAGCTGGAGGGAAGCCCTTGGCTGTGACTCCCAACATCAGTTGCTCGAACACATTATGGGCCAGGCTGCAGAAAGACTGTTCTTTTCCGTCTCTGCTGAGGAAGCCACACTCTTTTGAAACATTTCCCAAAGGCTTACCTTAGAGCGTTAGTGTCTAGACAACCACCTCACCAAGGCCCAGAGATCTTATTGGCAGGCTTGGGCTGTTGGTTCCTGAAGCTGGCCTAGCTGCTGACTCCTTTCTGACCAAGAAAGGTGCCCTGCTAGGATGTCTCCTTCCCAGGACAGAGTCACTTTCCACCCACCTCTGCTAGACACCAGCACAGAGTTGAGGGACCAGACTCCCGAGGGGTTTAGTGTCTGTTCATCCAGAACAGGGGCAGCCAAGCAGGCCCTGGATGGAGGGTGGGAGTGGAGAGTGGGACAATGGTGTTCTGCAGCTTCAAGAGAGTCAGTTCAGGAGTGAGTGTGGGTGAGGTCCTCAGGGATCTTTGTCTTCCTTAGGTGCCCAGGTCTGGACTCTGTGGTGCCAGTGAGAGACAGGCCAGCTGCCTTCCAAGTGGCCTCTCCCCGATGATGACTCCTGGTGGTCTCCTCTACTGGAAAAGCGTCTCATCCAGATGAGTCTTGGCTGACTTGTTTTCAAGAGTTCCCACAATGTCCCAGGAAGCACAGTCACAGAACCACCTCGCTTTGCCATTTGCAGGCTGGAGATGTGACCCCAAGCTTGACTGTCCCTTATCTGCTAAGCCCATGAGAGCTGTCCATCTGCAGCAGTGCCTCTGGAAAAGCTGAGTCAGAGCACGAAAACCTCCAAGGTGGCACTGGGCTGTCCCTGCAGAAGAGGCCACCTACAGCCTAGGTCTTGGGGAGGCACACACGTGAGTGGCATGGTTTTAGGCCAATATTAGCTTCTCTTTTCAATGTCCCTTCATTCCTGTTGTTCTTAGAGTGTGATGTACATACACTGAGAGAGGTGAACACTGGTGTCCTTGGCCATTAGCTTGACCTGGTAGGGGTGCTAGAAGCTGTTAGAAGGTTCTAGAGCATACCCCAGCATGGTGGCACATGACTTTAATCCCCAGCACGTGGGAGGCAGAAACAGGAGGATCTCTGTGAGATTGAGACCAGCCTGGTCTACACAGTGAGTTTCAATTCAACTGGGACTACAGGGAGACTGTTCTAGTTTGTTTCTCCATTGCTATGACAAAATACTCTCACCAATACAAACTTGGAGAGGAAAGGGTTTATTGGCTCACATCTCCTGGGACATCAGGGACCCTAAAGTAAGAACTCAGGGCAGGAACCTGGAGGCAGGAGCTGGAGCACAGGCCATGGAGGAATGCTGCTTACTGGCTTGCTCCCCTGGGCCCTGCTCAGCCTGCTTTCTTATGCAACACAGGCCCACCTGCCCAGGGGTGGCACTACCCACAGAGGGCTGTGCCCTCCCACATCACTCAACAATCAAGAAAATGCCCCACAGACATGCCACAGGCCAGTCCAATGGAGGAAATTCCCCAATTGAGGCTCCCTCTACCCAAGTGTGTCAAGGTGACAACTGAAGCTTACCAGTGCAGAGAGCCTGTCTCAGTACCCACAGAAGGTTCTAGAACAGAGGTCCTTCTGTTGGCCCTTTCTGTTTCTTTTACAGAGTGAAAGAGCAGCTTCCCTGCCTCCTCCAGGGGCGCCAGGGCTCCTGGTGGCGGCTATCTGCCTTTGTCTCTGACTCCTTCTTCACAGGTGTCTTTGTTTTGTGTGATGCTTGGTTCTATTAACTTGACATACTCTAGAATCACTGAGAAGAGAGTCTTAGTGAAGGACTGCCTAGGCCAGGTTGGCATGTAGGTGTGTCTGTGGAGGACTGTCTAGATCAGGTTGGCCGGTGGGTATGTCTGTGGACTGCCTAGATCAGGTTGGCCCGTGGGTGTGTCTGTGGAGGACTGTCTAGATCAGGTTGGCCGGTGGGTGTGTCTGTGGACTGTCTAGATCAGGTTGGCCGGAGGGTGGGTCTGTGGAGGACTGTCTAGATCAGGTTGGCCGGTGGGGGTGTCTGTGGACTGTCTAGATCAGGTTGGCCGGAGGGTGGGTCTGTGGAGGACTGTCTAGATCAGGTTGGCCGGTGGGGGTGTCTGTGGACTGTCTAGATCAGGTTGGCCGGAGGGTGGGTCTGTGGAGGACTGTCTAGATCAGGTTGGCCGGTGGGGGTGTCTGTGGACTGTCTAGATCAGGTTGGCCGGAGGGTGGGTCTGTGGAGGACTGTCTAGATCAGGTTGGCCGGTGGGGGTGTCTGTGGACTGTCTAGATCAGGTTGGCCGGAGGGTGGGTCTGTGGAGGACTGTCTAGATCAGGTTGGCCGGTGGGGGTGTCTGTGGACTGTCTAGATCAGGTTGGCCGGAGGGTGGGTCTGTGGAGGACTGTCTAGATCAGGTTGGCCGGTGGGGGTGTCTGTGGACTGTCTAGATCAGGTTGGCCGGAGGGTGGGTCTGTGGAGGACTGTCTAGATCAGGTTGGCCGGTGGGGGTGTCTGTGGACTGTCTAGATCAGGTTGGCCGGAGGGTGGGTCTGTGGAGGACTGTCTAGATCAGGTTGGCCGGTGGGTATGTCTGTGGACGGCCTAGATCAGGTTGGCCCGTGGGTGTGTCTGTGGAGGACTGTCTAGATCAGGTTGGCTGGTGGGTGTGTCTGTGGACTGTCTAGATCAGGTTGGCCTGTGGGTGTGTCTGTGGAGGACTGTCTAGAACAGGTTGGCCGGTGGGTGTGTCTGTGGACTGCCTAGATCAGGTTGGCCGGTGGGTGTGTCTGTGGAGGACTGCCTAGATCAGGTTGGCCCGTGGGTGTGTCTGTGGAGGACTGTCTAGATCAGGTTGGCCTGTGGGTGTGTCTGTGGAAGACACTGCCTTACTGTCTTCAGGTGGGCAGACCAGCCCACCTGGGTGGCACCGTTCTCTGAGTTTGGATCCTGGATTGTGTACTAGTAGAGAAAGCCAGCTGAGCAGAGGTGTGTGTGCATTCACTCCCTCTGCTCTTGACTGTGGACGCGGTGTGACCTGCTGCTTTAAGTTCCTGCTACCTTGACGTCCCCACGGTCAATCGACTGTGACTTGGCGCTGTAAGCTAAAATAAACACTTTCTCCCCAAAGCTGTTTTTCATCATCACAGTAATGGACATGAAAACAGGGTACGCTGTGTGTTTCAAATCCTCTGCCTCTTTCTTACATCCCTCACACTGGAATCGGGGCTATGCAGACGCACAGTCATCTTGATACACTAAATGTAAAGCCATCCACAAAGGCCTGTTTCTAACAGGGTCACATTCACAGGTCCTGGAGGGCAGGACTTGGATATGTTTTGTGGCATGAATATTCATCCCACTAAAAATGGAGGGAGGGGGAGAGGGAGGGGGGAGGGGGGAAAGGGAGCAGATTCCTGTGGTGTGAAGAAATACTCATGCTTTCCTGAGGTTTCTAAATGGTAAACACTACAGTGTGGCCTGTCCTGTCTGCAGAGCTGGGTGTTGGAGTGGCATTTAGAGAAAGGCCACAGTCCACAGTCCTGTCTGGGCCAGCATCACTCTGGGGTGGAAGAGAGATAGCAAACAGCACCTGGCAGGGTGTGAGAAGTGTCTGCCAGGTGTCCTTCATGGAGATCACTAGAGAGATGCTCAGAAGAGAGCACAGTGCTTGAGTTCGGGGTTGCATCTTTGAAAAGATTCTGTGAAAATGCGTCATATTCTTGCAAATCAAGGACTCATGGAAAGAGATGTAATTACAGGGGAATTTCTGTAAATCTTGGGACTTCATGGTAAAAATTATGAACAGGAGAGGGGAGGGGATGAAATATATGATTCCCAAATCTCTTTAGGGGATAAGGAAAAATAAATTGAAAAGTCATGGTCAAGAGGATGGGGAAGGATTGAGAAATCCTTGTGTAGAAATGGTGGACACACCACTTGCAAAGTGGACTCACTTGAACCAAGACCTTAGAAAAAACGGTAATATGAAGGGGAATGGAAAAGCACAGCAGCTGCAAAAGTGGTAAGGAACACTCAGTGTAAGGGCAGCCGGGCACATCAGTGGAATGAGTGGAAAGGGAAAGCAAAGTAATCTAAGTAAGTACCAAGAGATAAGGCTGACGCTATTAAACTGGGAACTCTGACCCTTACATTTCAAGGCCTGGGATGATTTTTACCATTCTTAGAGACACCACTAAAGGATTAAATGTTTCAATTAAGAGGCGATCCCAAGAAACAAACCTAGAACAATAAAGTGTTTAGATGAAGATTGGGAAAAAGAAATCAGGCCAAGAGAAAAAGTAACAACAGCATCCACAGAATAGTCCATAGCATCCAAATTTAGGCAAAGAGTCCTACACATAAAGATAAGTACTGAGGGTTCTATACAGGTACAAGCTCAACTGGAAAATTATGGAATGTACCTGCACACCATCAACAACAGAGTAAAACACAAAGCAAAAGACCCCAGAGGTGCAAAAGATCCAGTGAAGAAATACAGGGCATGGGGAACCCACACACCTTTCTAGAGTTAGATTTTGTTGGTAACAAAAATAATCAGCATATTTGGAATTCAAAATTCAATCTGCAAGCTTGATGTAATAGGTAAAAAAAAAAAACAAAACCTCATAGGCATGTTGAAAGAGAATATACATTGTTTTAGGATAGGTCTAAGGAATACTTGTAAAAGAATATTTTTCTTGAAAGGAAAATAAAAACCCTAATATATTCTAGAAATTAGAGTTTAACCTAATCTCAGTACCTATTTTTATAAGTGTAGGACAGTCTCTGATCATAAGCCAAGGGAGTCAGAAACAGGGATGATAAATAGCTTAAGGCACTTGGAATAAGAGGCGTACTTCTTTTTTTTAAAGTATTTTATTTATTTTTATCTTATGAGTGTTTTACCTGCATGTATGTAAGTGCACCACTTGCACGCAATGCTTGCCAGAAGAGGGTGTTCCCTGGAACTAAAATTATGAATGGTTGTTAGCTGCCATATGGGTGCTGAGAATCAAACCCGGATTCTCTGGAAGAACAGCAAGTGTTCTTAACCACTGAGCCAACTCTCCAGTCCCAAATTTTATGTTTTAATTTTATGTGCATGAGTATTTTGCCTGCATGTGTATGAGTGCACCATACGCATACAGTGCTACAGAAGCCAGAAGAAAGTATTGGATCTTCTGGAACTGGAGTTACTGATGGTGATCCATATGGGTGCTGGGAACTCAACTTGGGTCCCTGTAAGAGCAGCCAGTGCTCTTAACCACTGGACCATCTCTTCAGCCCCTGTGAAGCACATTTCTTGATACCTCTTGGATGAGCAAATTTAAAGGAGAATTACTTAGAAATTGCAGAAAAGAGACCAGTAAGGAGACTAAGAATATACAAATTTCATAAAATAGCAAAGTAAACCCTGAAGAATTGTATTAGTCACTTTTCTGTCACTGTGATAGAAACACCATGACCAAGGGAACCTATAAAAGGAAAAGTTTATTTGAGCTTATGGTTCCAAAGGGGCAAGAGTCCACCATGGTAGGGAGGCATGGCAGCAGAGGTGGCTGGAGGAGGAGCAGAGGCTAAGCTTGCACATCTTCAGGCAGGCACAGGAAGCAAGAGAATGACTGGAGATCTGGCAAGGTTTAAGAACTCTCTAAGCCCACGCCCAGTGACGTGCTTCCTCCAGCATGGCCACACCTTTTAAGATCTCCCTAAACAGCGCCACTAACTGGGGACAAAATGTCCAAATACTTGGAGCCTATGGGGGACATCCTCATTCAAGTCATCACAGGAACTGAGAGAGAGCAGCAATGTAGAGATGAGAGTGAGACAGAGGACAAGAAGGATAAATAATTCTCAAAGTCAAGTTTCCAAATGTGAGCTGTCGAACAGATGTGCCTGGGGAAGGGGCAGGAGGGAAGCATCGTGGAGGTGTGGGTGGTGGAGAGCTGGGATGAAGGATGACAAGAACGGGAAACAACATGCAGAGTTTCACTGAAGACAATGGATTGCTACGGGGAAGGGTCCCAGACTTCCTGGGTGCTATGCTGAGTTTTAACATCTTTGAGGGCTAAAAACTTCTGTTCTGTCTGGGCCATATAGCAAAGGTGAACATTTTTCAATTTCTTTTATAATCTCAATACTAGTATTCTAATGTTATAGTAACAGGGTTCTATCACCTAAGGGACTATAATCTATCAATCATCTATCATCTATTTAGCGTTTATCATGTATCTTTTATCTATCTCTACATATTATTTATCAATCATCTATTACCTATTTATTATCTATCATCTATCTATCTATCATCTATCTATTATCTATCTATCTATCTATCTATCTATCTATCTATCTATCTATCTATCTCTTCCAATGTATCCATCCATTTACTATCAATAATCTGTTATCTATCTATCTATCATCTATCTAATTTCAATCAGGAGTGGTTAAGGACTTAGATGTCTATCAAAATGTATAATTTGTATCAATATGTTGCACAAGAATATTTTTATAATGAACCAATACACATTCCGCAAACCCAAACAAATCAACCTTGGCTACAACAAGATTCTTACTAAAAATCACTAACAAATACCAAAATCACTTTCATATAGCAAAATATCCCCAGTATTTTAATTAAAACCTGGAATTATACAGAAATATATGCTTTTATAATTTTTTTTTTACATATTCTTGGCAATTCTAAAAACACAGTAAAACTAATAGGTACAAATACTGGGGAAAAGTGACAGAATTGCATCTTATTTGCTGAAGATGTTTAGGCATTAAGGCCCTAGAATCAATATCGACATCAGTGTGCAGCACAAACCAAATGATCAGTAGCACTTCTCTGAGCTCAGTATGTTTCTAGAAAGGTCAATAGCAAGAACCACAAATAGTGAAGAAAATTATGAAGTCTTATTAAAAGACATAACGTGAGATAAGAGTGAGTGGAAAGGTGTGCTGTGATTCGTAGGAACAATTTTATATCGTTGTAATTAGTGTCCCAAGAGGAGTTTTAGGGGACATGATGGGCTAAAGGTTAGGAAGAAGGAGCATCTGAGAAGAGCTAAGGGGTTACAGAGCGGGACAGAGCACTGCAGAGGGGTGCTGAGATGCGGGGAAGCCACTTTGACAGTGTGCATGGGTGGACAGGTGACAGCACGGACTCAGACAACCCTTCTCCTCGCTCCAGAGGCCAACTTTTAGCAACAACAAGCGTTAAATTTGCAGAAAAATGTGTGCATTAGCACAATGGCTAACTGGCAGTATGGAAAAATAAATGCCTTACTCATAAGATGATGGTAAACTCTAGGAGGAATAAAGACTTATAAACAAAATATATATTTTTTCGGTCCTTTTGAGATAGGATCTCCTTGTAGGCAGCCAATCCAGTTGGCCTGGATTCACTATGGCTGGCTTCAAACTCACAGAGATCCTCCTGCCTCTGTCTCCTGAGTGCTGGGATTAAAGGTGTGTACCACCACACCCAGCTACAAATAAAATCTTATAAAGAAATCTATCATAGTAATTTATATTTACTATATCTAAAATACCAGTTTGAATAGTTAATACAGCAAAAGAAGCCACAAGCCTTATTCAAATGACAGCTACCTCTCACAAAGATCACAAAATGTTGATTTTTTTCCACCTACAAATTAAAAAAGAAAACTCACCTACTATTTTAAATGGAAAAAGGTTATTAGAAGGCAAAGCTCCTGAAAGGAAACCCAGATGGGCAATCATTGAAAGAGATGCATGAATGCCTCGTTAATAAGGGGAATATAAATTAGTGTGATGATAGGGCATCAGACATTACCTTCTCTTTGGTGGGCCTTGAAGGCGTCTTTAAGACTCATTGCTGGCTAAGGTGTTTGGTAGGGTTCGCTGGTACATTGCTGAGAAAAATGTAAAATTTTGCTACTTTACTAAAAATTTGAAAAAACATATTTTGTCTGACAAATCTCATGCCTATGATTCAAATACACTGAAATGAAATCAGAATCAGAATAACTTTCACTATGAAAGTTATTATTCCAGCATATTACCCTCAAAACCTGGTGATAGTTAAGACTGACAAATTCACAGGACTAGAATCACCTAGGAGACAAGCCTATGAACGTACCTGTGAGGGAATTTCTGGAGTGGATTAAGTGAGATGAGAAAACCCACCCTAAATGTGGACTGCACCGTCCAGGCTGGAGTCCTGGACTGAGTCTCCCTGCTTCTTGACTGTAAATGTGACATCACCAGTCACCTCATGCTCTTGTCTCTATGGTTTCTCCATCATGGACTGTCCCTTCAAACCAAGATAGACAGTCCTTCCTTGTGTCAGGGACTTGGTCTCAGTAATGAAACAGATGAGCAGCATAGGCCTGTTCTAACAAGGGCATGTCTATGAATCAACAAAGTGGGGTGAGATGGCAGTGTAGACCAAGGCTGAAGATTGTATGGCTGGGGAATATTGTCAGAAAGAAAAACTGGAAGATGCATGTGATGGCATATGTCTGAAATCCCAGCACTTAAGACGCTGAGGCAGGAAGACAGAGTTCAAGGCCAACCTGGACTCTATAGTGAGATCGTGTCTTTAAATAAACAAATTGACAACAATAAAAGAGGAAAAATGAATGCAGATAAGTTTAGAGGAAAATGGTCACAAACCACAAATACCTATCATCTATCATCTATCTATCTATCTATCTATCTATCTATCTATCTATCTATCATCTTCTACTTACCTATCTATCCACTTGTATAAATATATACACACAAACACACCGACATATACTCATCTATGAATGTAAAGTGGATATATACATCCTTACATACACAAATACATATGACAGTACAAGTGCATGCATACATGTATGTAAGGTCTGTGAGGTTTATATGAGGATAGAAAGAAAGTATGGACAAAGATGTCCTAGGGTGATCACAACGTGGGTCATACGGGAGTGAGATGGAATTGCTACAGGGTAGTGATTGGAAGAGGGAGAAATGAAGGGGATTGATGATACCTGTGAGTGCTGTAGCCCATTCATGAGAATCCCTGCCTGTACCTACTGTGGATGTGTGAGTGCTGAGCTTAGCCATGAGACTCCCACCCACATTTGCCTGTGGATGTACAAACTTCAGAAGATAGTGCTGGTCAAGCATGGGAAAGGTGGCTGCCCCATGGAGAAAACCTAGATTCTAGAACTGAGACCAATGTTACTGCTATGTCCAGAATCTTATGATGAGCATGGACTAGTGATTGAACTGGTCTATACAGAGCTTTTTATTTTCACTGTGGGGAGGGAGAGGTGATGTTTGGTGATTATGTGCAGTCAAGTCCAGAGTCCTCAGCAAAGTGTAAAGGGTTCTCTGACCCTGATTGTCTTTCTGTTCCATCTGTCACAGTTCTGGACTGCTCACAATTAACAGATCGGCACTGTCCCTTCCAGACCCAATGCCTCTGCACCTGCTGGTCATCAGGAGAAACTGAAAACCTCACCCTTCTCCCTGAGTGTAACATGGGGGGTTATGTACACATGGCTGTGTGAACATACACTCACATGTACAGGCATATATGTGCAACCACACCCGAGGCATGTTTCTCTCTTTCTCTCTCTCTCTCTCTCTCTCTCTCTCTCTCTCTCTCTCTCCACACACACACACACACACACACACACACACACACACACACACTTGCACAATGTACTCTCACAAAATTCCCATACAGATGTACACACAGAGCTGCTTTGTGAACTCTCTCTGTTCATATTTTAACCCAAATACCACCTCTGTGAGGCTTCTGGTTTCCTTGGAGAGATAAAGCCTACCTCCTGGTGGTTACCAGATCACACCACAGTCACAACACTGGCCCACGGCTATGTCTGGGATGGGAGGGCCCATCTGACCAAGACCCTTTTCAGCAAGACGTGTTACTTGTGCACTTCGTGGTCAGTGCGGCAGTGTCTGCAGCAGGGGGTTAGTGACTAAGACAACGGTGGACGAATGCAAACAAAAAAGTAGATGACTTGTTCAGTGTCCCTCAGTGAGGCCGGCCACTGCAAACAGGGCCTTTGATTCCCACTACAGGCCTGTCTCGCCTCCTGTCAGAAGGTAGGAAGAGGAGCAACAGGAGCTCAGCTCTGGGACACTTTCAGATTCAGATATCCTGGAATCCCCGAGGTCAGCTGCCTAAGCTTTGTATCCACAAATTCATCTGTAAAATGAAATAATAACAGAACCTACTGGATGCCGAAGTCCTCCCTGAATGCTAGCTTCGTCTTCTTCACCGCCTCCTCATTTCATCACCATCATCTTAATCTTCATCATATCATCTGTAACAGCAGAAGTATCATCACCAGCAGCAGCATCTTCATCATCACCACCTTCATCACCATCCCCATCACCATCATCACCATCTTCATCACCACCTTCATCACCATCCCTATCACCATCATCACCATTTTCATCATCACCACCATCATCACCACCATCACCAGCAGCAGCATCTTCATCATCACCACCATCATCACCCCCATCACCATCATCACCATCTTCATCATCACCGCCTTCATCACCATCCCTATCACCATCATCACCATCTTCATCATCACCACCATCATCACCACCATCACCAGCAGCAGCATCTTCATCATCACCACCTTCATCACCATCCTCACCATCATCACCATCTTCATCATCACCACCTTCATCACCATCCCTATCACCATCATCACCATCTTCATCATCACCACCATCATCACCACCATCACCAGCAGCAGCATCTTCATCATCACCACCATCTTCATCGCCATCATCATTATCAAGCAGCAGCAGTATCATCGTCATCATAATCTCCACATCATTACTGTCCTCACACCTTCGTATTGATCATCATCTTTTCTTCACATCGTCACCTTCATCATATCATTATCATCAGCAGCAGAAGTATCATCATCATCGCCACCAGCAGTAGTGTCGTCGTCTTCATCTTCATTATATTGACTTCATCATATCATCAGCAGCAGCATTATCTTCATCATCATAATCATCGCCACCACCATCTTCATCATCACCATCACCACCATCACCATCTTCATCATCATCACCATCACCATCACCATCATCTTCATCACCACCACCACCATCATCATCATCACCATCACCATCATCTTCACCATCATCATCATCACCACCACCATCACCATCTTCATCAACATCACCACCATCACCATCATCTTCATCATCACCATCACCATCATCTTCACCATCATCATCATCATCACCATCATCTTCATCATCACCATCATCACCATCTTCATCATCATCATCATCACCATCACCATCTTCATCACCATCACCATCACCATCATCACCATCTTCATCATCATCACCATCATCATCACCATCTTCATCACCATCACCATCATCTTCATCATCACCATCATCACCATCTTCATCAACATCACCATCACCATCATCTTCATCACCACCATCACCACCATCACCATTATCTTCATCATCACCATCACCGCCATCACCATCATCTTCATCATCACCATCACCATCATCTTCATCATCACCATCATCACCATCTCCATCATCATCATCACCATCACCATCTTCATCACCATCCCCATCACCATCATCACCATCTTCATCATCACCACCATCACCATCACCATCACCATCACCACCACCACCACCACCACCGTCATCATCATCATCATCATCATCATCATCATCATTTTTAAATAGCAAGGAGTCTCTAGTGTCTGTGCCTACCAGCACTGGAGGGCAGAGTGAGGTTAATCTTCCTTTTTAAAAAATATTTTATTTATTTTTATTTTATGTATATGAGTATAATGCCTTCATATAGGCGGGTGCACCTGTGTCATGCAATGCCCGCCAAGTTCAGAAGAGGTCGTCAGATCCCCTGGAACTGGAGTTACAGATGGTTGTTAGCCGCTATGTGGGTGCTGGGAATCGAACTTGGGTTCTCTGCAAGAGCAGTCAGCATTCTTAACCACTGAGCTATCGCTCCAGCCTTGGTTAATCTTCTTATAACAGAACCAGTCAATGCATGTGGCTCCCTGAGACCTCCACTGTGTGGTTCACTTACCTCTGAGACCCCAGTCCACTGCGGAGCCATGGTTCTGTCCCTGAGCCTGTCTTCTCAGCCTGTCATACCTGCTGCCATGCCCATTCTGCCCCCTTTCCTGAAGCACCCTCTATCCCATCCATTGACTCAGGACTGTCCCCAGCCCAGTGTCTTGCTGGTGGAAACCTGGTTCTTGGGCAAGTGATGGTGAGTTCTGGCCTCCCTCAATCACAGATGTCAGGAAGGTGAGAGAAACTCATCCTGAGGGCCAGGCATCTCTCCAGACACACAAGGGCTCTGGATAGGCTTGAGTTTCATTTTTCCCAGCTAGTGTCTGGCACAGGGCTCCAAACACAGCACAGAGCTCAGGAATATTTGTTGAATAAGTAAGTTTCTTGGTCTTTTTCCCTTGCCAGATAAGCTTGGTTATTTGGGGAACGTGTTTATTTTGGGGTGGAAAATGCAGAGAAGGATTTAAAGTGAGGCTGAAAGTGCACCAGAGCCAAGGTACCTACACAGTGGAGCTGATGGTGTTTATGCAAAGGAGTTACCTCCAGAGAGGGCAGTGAATAAGGGTCAAGACTTTGGTGGCTTGTGGCAGCAGGTACTGGGTGCCAGAGGGTATTACTTTTCTGTGATGAAACACCACGACCAAGGGAACTTATAAAAGGAAGAGTTTATTTGAATTTATGGTTCCAGATTCCAGAAAGACTGCAGTCCATCATAGCAGGGAGGCATGGTGAGGTGGCTGGAGCAGGAGCAAGCAGAGGCTCACATCTTCAAGCATGCACAGGAAGCAGAGAGCAACTGGAAATTCCACAAGGCTTAAGAACTCTCAAAGCCTCCCCCAGTGATGTGCTTCCTCCAGCATGGCCACCCCTCCTAAAGCCCTCGCAAAATAGCGTCACCAACTGGGGACAAAAAGTCCAAATATTTGGAACCTATGGGGGACATTCTCATTCAAACCTCCACATAGAATTGGAGAGATGCTCAGTGGTTAAGAGTGCTGACTGCTCTTGCAGAGGATCTGGGTTCAATTCCCAGCAGCCACATGGTAGCTAACAACCATCTGTAACTCCAGTTCCAGGGGATCCATTGCCCTCTTCTGGCTTCTGCAGGCATTGCATGACACGGGTGCACTTACACACATGCAGGCAATACACACATCCACATAAGATATAAAAATAAAATAAATAAAGTATTTTTAAAATTTGCACTCTTTTTTTAAAATATGCAACTGGATAATGCTGCCCAAGAACCAAAAATGAAGACCAGAAATGTGTTCCTAAATTTATCTTTTATGCCTTCACTGAATTTGCAAAGAAAAGGCAGATGTCAGACGAGAGGGGGGTGGGGGAAGTAAAAAAGGATCAAGTTGGAGCCCACAGGAGGCATGTGTGAAGGCCAGTGAGTGGCTATCAGCCTGGTTGTTCAGTGGACTCCCCGAGGAGGTGACTCTGATGATAAGAAGGGTGGCCACTCTGCAAGTCCGGGCAGGGTGTACTCAGGCAGAGCACAGCCCTGCAAAGAACATGTGCGTGCACTAGGAGATGATGAGCTGCCAGGAGATGAGCTGCCTGGAGCCTAGGAGGTTAACAGGGCTTACAACCAGGCGGAAGCAGGGCCAGGGTCGGACAGACCCACATTCCAAGGGGCCCGCAGGGGGTGGACCAAGAGTTACTGTGCTGTGGCTTGAGATAGGCTCTTCCCTCCAGCACTGAGCACATCCCAACATGCAGACCACCTGTGCTCAGTTTCTGCCCCATGGCAAGAGAGAAGCTTCCATAACACTGTCTTTTGTTTTTGAAACAGTCCTAGGTATCCTAGGCTGGCCTAGAACTTGCTGTGTAGAGGATGACCTAAACCTTTGATCCTTCTCTTTCTACCTCCCCACTGCTGGGATCAGAGGTGGGCACAACCAGCTGCAGTTTATGTAGTGGTGGGATTACAGGTGGGCACAACCAGCCGCAGTATACGTAGTGGTGGGATTACAGGTGGGCACAACCAGCCGCAGTTTACATAGTGGTGGGATTACAGGTGGGTACAACCAGCCGCAGTTTACGTAGTGGTGGGATTACAGGTGGGTACAACCAGCCGCAGTTTATGTAGTGGTGGGATTACAGGTGGGCACAACCAGCCGCAGTTTAGGTAGTGGTGGGATTACAGGTGGGTACAACCAGCTGCAGTTTGTGCAGTTCTGGGGATTGAACTCACCACTTCCTCTGTGGTAGCCGAGCACACTGCTAAATTACATCCCCAGCAAGACACAGGATTTACTTCAGGGCAGACTGGAGAGACATTTGGGGTCCTATTAAAAGGGAATTAAAAGTCCAAGAGTTCAATAGGAGTGTAGGGAAAGGATTATTGATGGGTGGTTTTGTGGCGCCTCATGGATGAAGGATGGTGAGAGCTGAGGCAGAGAAGGGAATGGCCTTTGATAGGCAGAGAGAAGGGCCATGTTTGGGGCCCGCTAGGGGTTGTGCGCAAAGCCACCCGAAGAGCACACCTGCGTGTCCTCATCATTCACTGCAGCGCTTGAGTAGGCTAGCACTCACTCTGGGGCACGGGATGGCTCAGTGAGGAGGAACAGGGCTCCTGGGGTGATGAGGGTTTCTTGTCCTGGGGGTATGACACAATGTTGGCTAGAGGTGCGGGCTGGGGATGAGGGAAGTGGGGAAGGGCAGGTGCTGAAGCTGTCGCTGAGTCCTGGCCTGGGTCATGGAGGCCTGGACTGGCAGGCCACCACTGTTCTGCCTGGCAGGGTTGGGGTAGGGGCGATGAGGGCTCTGAGGACAGAGGGCACAGGATGGTATGGATGCAGGGGAGGGGTGCAGTGTTCAGGAGACAGGGCCACCACAGCACATGGGAGGTTAGAGGACATGGGTGTAGGGAGTGGCAGTGGGGACAGAAACTGGTGGTATGAAAAGCATGTCACAGGAAACCAGCTCCTGCTGTCAGGAACAGTGAGGTGCAGACACTTTGCAAAGCCATCTTATGAGTCCCCAGACAGCTAAACGCAAGCTTACGTCATTCAGCCCCATTCCATTTTAGGCACAGGCCCCAAAGAAGAGAAACTTATGTCCATCCCAAACCTAGTCTGTGAATGTTTACAGTGGCATTATTTACTATAACCAAAAGTCAGGAATACCCCAGATGTCCATCATCTGTTGGATGTGAGAACCAGTGCAGAATATTCTCACAAGGAATGCTATTTGGTCATGAAGAGGAACACTACACTGATGAACACTCTAGCATAGGTGAACATCTCCGTTGAGAGATACTGTGTGATTTATTTACAGGGAATGGAATCCCAGAACAAGGCTCTTCATAAAGATGAAAATACATTCAGGGTTTATTAGGGCAGGGGTGGGATGGACGAAGGGACACAAGGGATGGCTGGAGGCATGGGGTGTCCTTTGGAAAGCAGTGAAATATTCTAAAAGTGTCAGTGGTAGCACATTACCCTAAAACATGAGCTATAGAATTATACACCAGAAGGGCAGAGTGTACTGCATGTGGATTACATCTTAATAAAGCTGTTTGGAAAAGGTCATTTCAAAAGAAGCTCAAGACGATATTGGAGACAGAAAAGTGAGGTGAATGCCATTGGGTTGCTATTGCAGGATGTGAGGTCCAGGAGCACATGGCTCCAGATGGGGCAGAACGGGGGGACGGGCCTGAAGGCACAGAGCCTGAGGACAGGTGATGCAAGCCCTGGGCTGTGAAAGCAGAATGCCACATTGGGAAGCAGACTGGTAATAGAAATTCCTTCTCAAACTTAAGGACTGCATCCGGAGGGCTCCGCATGTGGAGAGCTCCAGATCCCGGCGGGAACTTGCTTTGAAACGGCAGAGCATTGAAGAGCAGGGACAGGGCCAAGTCCTCCATTTCCGGCTCCCTCGTTGCCTTGAAACAACTTGACCTTCTGTTCACTGTTCTCGGCTGCAAGCCAGAGGTACCACCAGTGTAGAGACATCGCTGGGCTTAGAGAGAGGTCACCACCAGTGCAGAGAGATCCCTGGACTTAGAGAGAGGTCACCACCAGTGCAGAGACATCCCTGGACTTAGAGAGATGTCACCACCAGTGCAGAGACATCCCTGTGCTTAGAGAGAGGTCACCACCACTGCAGAGACATACCTGTGCTTAGAGAGAGGTCACCACCACTGCAGAGACATACCTGTGCTTAGAGAGAGGTCACCACCACTGCAGAGACATACCTGGACTTAGAATGGTCACCACCAGTGCAGAGACATCCCTGTGCTTAGAGAGAGGTCACCACCACTGCAGAGACATACCTGTGCTTAGAGAGAGGTCACCACCACTGCAGAGACATACCTGTGCTTAGAGAGAGGTCACCACCACTGCAGAGACATACCTGGACTTAGAATGCAACGTCACTGTAGCGCTTCTGTGCTTGTCAATCCTTTGAAAGAAAATGGCCCTGGAAGCGCCCATCCCCTGAGACACTTTACAGAGGAGCAGCAGCAGCACAAAGTATTCATAGAAAAAAGTCCCCATTAAAACAGGACCCTTGAAGGAGCAGGCAGGGCCTCTGCCCAGTGTTTCCCACTTTGCAAGTGTTCCTCTGGCTGCTGCCCTGACAAGGTGCCGTCAGTCATGTGAAGATCTTTCCTCTTGGGAAAGCTGAGTGCTTCAGATCTGAGCTGTTTCCTCTCGCCTCCTCTTTGATGTCTATGGTACTGATCAATACATTTGTTGGCCTCCAATTGTGGGCAGAGAGACTATGGAAAACAGGAAAGCATATTCCCAGCATCAGGGCAGGCAATGTTTGCCCCCAGCCTCGCCAGGGCAAAGACAGGGTGAGATGCAGGAATTCTTTCATGCAAATTTGGCCAGGTGGGAAGTTTAGAGAATGATTTGGCTTGCTGACCAAGAACAGGCTGTGAATCAGCCTGGGGCAAAGCAAGCCTTCAATATGGAAAAGGTGGAACGGACCCCTCTGTGTCTTCATGACACCCTCCTGCCTCTGCTGGGCTCTCCTGCCTTCCTGGGGCATATTTCTTTCCCTCTCAAGACATCTATGGAAAGTAAGCATAGCTGCAGATGGAGACTTGGAGAGGAAGCCACAGACACACAGGGGCGAGAACATCAGACGTACAAATGGTCAATGTGGGCACAAATGAAAAGCAAGGTTTCTCAGTGTGGAGACAGCTTTGGAAGGCGGGTGGGGAGCTGAGCGATGAGGGTGCAAGTGAAGGAGGAGGTGTTGACACCTGGCCTGGTTGAGTCAGGGGTGGAAAGGACCGCTTTCCAGGGGCTGAAGCAGCAGAGCTGGGTGCGGCAGGGTGGCCAAGGGAAAGGCCTCAGTCTGCTGGGAAGGGTGGAAGCCTTGAGTCCTAGGAGGTGTTGTCAGAGGGAAAGAACTGAGCTGTTGCTCCCTAGAGGGAATGAAGGAAGCATCGGATTCCCAGTCACTTCCTGATGAAACGGGTCACAGAAACCTGTGGGATGGGCTGGAAGGTGGTGGCCCCGTGGCCTGGCATGGGGAGCAGAGACAGATGTCTTCTGCAGAGTGGACAGGAATGAAGAGGCAGTTCAACACTTAGTGGTTATAGGGCTGAGCACGAGGAATGAGGTTGAGGTGCCTGGCTCGCGAGTCCCTCCACCTCACTTCTCATGCCATTCCCAGAGCCTGCCAAAGGGGCCAGAGAGAGCCTTCCCATCGGTAAAGGCTGTGCCAGGCAGTCCTGCTCTAGGTGGAATCGGGGCCCTGTAAATAAACAAAGCCAGGGACAGGAAACAGGCTCAGCCTTCAGTCAGCACCCTTCTCTCAGGGGAGGAGTGTTACAGGATGGACCACTGCTCATCTGACTCACTGGGACCAAACTGTAGGACACGTGAACTCACACAAAGGTGGGAGCTGCACCCCACGGTAGGCAGCGCTCTGTTGTGGTCTTATGCATGAAGAGACAGTTCACACAGCTGAACCTGGCCACTTTGGAGCTGGATACCTGTCCCAGGAGTAACTTAATTAGAAAATGCCCCAAAGTGGCAGGTACATGAAGGGAGGATGCCATCCATGCTGAATAAAGCCAGACCTTCCCTGGTCTCCTGAGTCACCTGTATTTGAGCTGCTGTCCTTTTGGAAGCTGACTGCTTCTGCAGAGCAGGGCTGCTTGGCTCATGGGTGCACCTGCCTTCAGGGTGGTGTTTCTGGGTGGCCTACATAAACTAGTCACAGCCAGAACCCCAGGAGGGACAGCCTCTTGGTCCTCACACAGGTGGGAGCAGCTGTCCACTGCCACAGCTAGTACTTCTCTCTGCACTCAGTCATAAGCTCCAGAAACTCCCCTGCAGGAACCTCATGACAGTTCCCTGCTGGGGGCAGTGCTGGCAGTGCAGTTGAAGAGCATGTATTAGTCACCCTGGCCATGATTACGTGCCACAGACATGTGCGCGTGTATGAACCTGCATCCTCCCCAATTCTAGAGGCTGCAAGTGAAAGTCAGAGTACTAATGGAGGTCCCTCTTCCTGGCTGGTAGATGGCCTTTTCTCCTCCCCTGACTTCTCCTCCAATGCTCCTCTCTCCCGTCCTTCTTTTCCTTCCCTCTCCTCTCCCTTCAGGAGATCAATCCCATCAGCAGGGCCTCACCTTCTTATCCTCATCTAAACCTAGTTTCTCAAACCCTTATGATGGTCAAATCTGTGTCATCCTGACTGGTTAAGGCCTACCTAGAGAGTTGGTAGGCTTTACTTCTGGGTGTGCCTTGAAGATGTGTCCAGGGTCAGCAGAACAAGTGAGAAAGACTTGCCCTCTGTGTGGGAAGCACTGCCTAATCTTCCTGGTGTCTTGGACAGAGCAAAACGCAAAGGAAAGGTTAAAGTACCTTCTCTTAGGGCTTGGACACCCTTCTGCCTTTAGACACAGGGATACCAGACTCTCTGGCCTCCTCTGGGACTTGCCCCCAGGGTTCTCAGACTTACAGCTTCTTCATGGGTCTTGGACCAAGCCACACTACTGGAATCTCAGGGACTCTGGCTTGTGGATAGCCTGTCTTGGCTTTTCAGCCTCCATATCATGCAAGCCGATTGATTCACTTAGTAAATCCCCTCTCAATCAGCTATCTAGGCATTTATGCATGTCTACTATCTATGTATGTCTCTATGAATATATATCTGTATGTATCTATATATTTATAATACCTGCATCAAATCTATTGGTTCTGTTTCTCTGGCCAATACATACCTGTCTCCAAATGTCACACTGGGCTTTTTGGCTTCAGTATATGACTTATTGGGGCACAAACGTCCAGTTCATAATAGGGGCCCAAGTTGAGAGAAATCTGTGGCCTTACAGCTCTGACCCTTTCTGTCCTTTCTCACACATGGGACAGTACCTTTGAAAAGATCTAAATGGAATACGCAAAGCACAAACAACTGTAGCAGAGGGTATGTGTCAGTGCCAGAGGGCCAGGAATCAGTCAGTGATGCTGTTTGACTTTCCAGCCTGTAGATTGGTCAACACGGGTCT
Organism: Nannospalax galili; assembly: GCF_000622305.1. Lineage (NCBI taxonomy): Eukaryota > Metazoa > Chordata > Mammalia > Rodentia > Spalacidae > Nannospalax > Nannospalax galili. The sequence continues at coordinate 1,942,110 of NW_008339846.1, read as the reverse complement.
GCCTTCTAGGGAGGAGGTGCTCTGTGTGGGAGCACTGATGAGGGGCAGTGATGCACAGCTGAACTCTTCACTGACTAGCACAGGTGGGGTGAGAAGAGTCAGGGAGGTTGTGATAATTAACAGTGATTGTGAACTTGGCAGGGTCTAGAGTCACCTAGGAAAAAAATGTCTGGGAATGTCTGTGGAGGAGCCTCTAGGGTGGGCTGAGATGGGAAGACCCGCCCTGAATGTAGGTGGTGCAATTCCATGAGTTGGTGTTCTGGACTGAATAAAAAGGAGAGTCAAGCTAAGCATGAGCATTCATGCCTGCTTCCTGACTGGGCGTGACATGATCAGCTGCCTCACATGCCTGTCACCTTGCCTTCCATACAACAATAGCCTCTGCCCTCCATCCCTGAGTCCACATAAACCCTCCTTTCCTTTAGTTGCTTTGTCATGTATTGGAAAATATTTTTAAAATTTATGTGTTATTATTTTTTTGTGGTGTGTTTATGTTTGTCTGTGTGTGTGTATGTGTGTGTATGTGTGTATGTGTGTGTAGACACATGCATGCCATGGTGCACATGTGGTTAGAGGACAATTTTCTGGAGTTGGTTCCCTCTTCTCACCATAGAATCCAGGGACCAAACTCAGGTTGTCAGTCTTGTGTGACAAGCACCTTTACTTGCTGAGCCGCTCACCAGCCTGTGTCAGGTGTTTGTTGTAGCAATGAAAGAAGTCGTACCACGGCAAGTGGGGGCTGCTGGGCTTGCTTCCCTCAGCTTCAGAGCTGTCTCAGTTTGTTCCCCTGAACCCTCACCCTGACATCCCAGGGAGGGGATGTAACCACACCTCAGGTACATGTTCCCTGTGACACCAAGAGGCTCTGTGAATTCCCCATGTTCATGTCTCCGTTGAGTATCTGAGGCCCACTGAGGTGTTCGGGGGTGAGCTGACTTCCGCCTCACAGCCTCTAGGCACATGACAATTGTCCCATTGCTGTGACCAAACACCTGATAAGAAGCAACTTAAGGGAGGGAGGGTTTATGTTGGTTCAGTTTTAAGGCTACAGCCGACCATGGCGGCAGGACCATGGAGAGCTCCATTTGGCTGCTAGAACCGGGCGCAGGCAGTCAGGAAACAGCTTAGTAACCAACTTCCTCCAGCTCAGCTCATGGCCCACCTCCATAAGGGGACAAGTGTTCAAATACACGCACTTATAGGGGACATTTCACATTCAAACAAGAGTAGTGACACCATTTGTCCCTTGGTGACCTTGGGAGAGTCAGACTCCCCCTGCACTGCCCTCAGCTCGGCAGGGAAGGGCTGGGTGGAAGACAGAGCAGCATGACAGTGAAGGATGACTGTGATAAAAGGTACGGGAACACGCATGTTATGGGGCTGTACTAGTTTAGTCTGGGGCTACCACACCTTTGCTGGCCTCTGGTACAGGCCTGTTCTACCTGCCATACAGCTGTTTTACCTGGCCTCACTTTTGCTGGTGACCCTCCAAGGGGAGAAGTACAGATGATTCTCTTTCCTATTTCCTAGGCTAAGCCTGCAGGTATGTAGGGGGTCACCAGGGTGGTGTTCTTTAGAGAGGCAACCTGGGGTGACTGAGAAAGGCTGTTTGCATTGACAGGTGAGGGCTATGTGGGTCTTTCTCAGCTTAGACTGCGAGTCTATCTGCTCAGTGTGTCAGTTAAATCACTTCGCTAATCATGTCACTGAGTCTTCTTTGCCTTCATAGGGAAATGCTGTTGATTCCCCCTCAGACTGTGTCTGCAAACTCATGGTCCCTCACCATTCCATTTACCCGCACCCAAGCATGACCACTGCTTGTCTGGAGTCAGCAATGGCCTCACACTTGAGCCCTGCTTGCATTTCTTCCCTTCACTCATTCCTTCAGGTTGCATGGAGCTGTCCATGGTGGGACTTGTCCATGTGTGTGAATGAAGCTGTCCAGTGGGCGGGGCTTGCTTGTCCATGTGTGTGCATAGGCTGTCCAATGGTGGGACTTGTCCTTGTATGTGCATGGAGCTGGCCAATAGTGGCACTTGTTTAGGCATGGTCCATGTCGCTGTGGCCCACTGTTCCATGTGGCCTGGCTTCTCTTCCTTCTGCGCTTACTTGCTCCAACCCCTGCTCGCCTCACTCACCCTGCTCTGCCGCACCAGCACTCTTCGTAGTCCTTGAACATGTTGTGTGTGTCCCCAAGCCAACCCTTCATCTTGCTGTTCCCTGAGCCTTGAAGCTTGTCCTTCAAGTGTTCATAGAGGCTTCTCCACACGTGTCCATAAATACTCTGCTTGCATGTGGTTTTGTCAGTAAGACCTGCCAGTCTGTGCTGCCTTCTCCACCTATGTTCATGTTTATAGCAATGTGCCCCTACCTGGTCCCCAATTTGTTGTAATTGTTGTATTCGTCCGTTGACATTTCATTATTCCCACCCCCCTGCCAGAACGTGAGCTCCACGACACAGAAGCTTCTTCTTTGCAGTGTCCAGAGTAGTGCCTGCTTCAGAAACAGCCCATGAATATTTGTTCAATGAGCAAATGAGTACTTATAATATATATCATTCGTGAATGAGCTCAGCCTTCCTGAAACACTACACTCCTTGGGATTATGGTACACTGGAACATCATGGCAAACACAAATGGGAGAAAAGCTCCAGAGCAAGCAGACCGTGAATCACAGTGCAAATGTCAATCTCTCTCTCTCTCTCTTCTCTCTCTCTCTCTCTCTCTCTCTCTCTCTCTCTTTCTCATTTTACTGCAGATGAGTCTCTTAGAGTCTATTTCTGGTAAACATTTCAGACTGATTTTCTAGGTTGCCATAGGCTGGATGTTTAGCATCAGAATGGAGTAGGTATATATAGACTTGAAGATGCCTTAACAGAGGAAAATGTTAATGTAGGACAATGAAATCAGAGAATCATTGCTGAAGAAATTCCTTGTATACAACCTCAGAGCCTGAGGGTAGGATTCTACCAGTGCAGGACAGCCCACACTCCTGGGGCTCCCACTGAGTCATCTCAATGTCTAATCAGGGCCAGGACTCTGCCAGAAAGCATGGCCAGGTTCTTTCATGAGGTGCTTTATTTAAGATTCTTATGAGCTAGGAAGCCATCACTGGGGATGAGCCTGCAACAATGCAGGTGTGCCAAAGTGTGTGTGAGACTGGTTATGAGTCGTGTTCCTGATACTACAGAAGTCCAAACATGGTACCCTCAATACAAGCTCTTGAGAGTCAGGTGGGCCAGGGGCCAGGGAATCCCCCCAAAAGCTTCTGAGGTACTCTCTTACTACCAAAACACAATCAAGTCACAGACAGGTTCCAGATGCTGGGCTCATTTGTTTAGGATTTGAACACATCAGAACATGACTCTTGGGCAGTGTCTGTCTACTGCGTCCTTATTCTCAGTCAGTGTTATATACCCAAGCATGTTACATGCATATCACAGTTCTCATACATGCCAATTGCTGGTGTTATTGGCTACCAAGTCAGTGTGCTGGAGATCAGCACTGATTTGAAATGCCAGGCTATGAGTACAGAGAACAGGGAGACAGAGAACCAAGACTCACTTGTCCATCGCTGCTGAGACAAAACACCTGACAAAAGCTATCAAGGGAGGAAGGGCTTATTTAGGCTCACAGTTTCAGGGGATGCAGCCACCATGGCAGGGAAGGCCTAACAGCAGGAGAAAGGAGGGGGCTGGTCACACCGTGTCCACAGTCAAGAAGTGGAGAGAGGTGGACGCATGTGCTCAGCTCACTTTCTCCTTTTATCCAAGCCTACAGAATGGCACCACCCATATTTAGGGTGCCCACCTCAGTGAAACTAATAAAGCTAATCCCTCATAGACATGCCCAGACATGACCATGGAGATTCGAAATCACACCAAGTTGACAATCAAGACTAATCATCACATCATCCATCATCTGTCATCCATCCATTCATCCCTCTACCACCATCCATCATCCATCATCTATCCATCCATCAGACACTCATCATCCATCCATCCATCATTCCTTCATCATCCATCATCCATCCATGCATCATCTACCACCATCCATCAACCATCATCTATCCATCCATCATCTAGCCATCATCTACTCATCATCCATCTACCATCCATCCATCCATTCATCCAACCATCCTTCCCTCCATCCAGCAAGTTCTCACCAAGCACCTACTATTGCCTACAATGCACTTAATCATAAGTGGTTTGGGGGAGTGAAGGCAGAAAACTGGGTGTTCCTGACAAGGTTCTGCGTTTGCAATTAGGGCAAAAAGTAACATCCTGAGGTATTGGTGGTGATTCCAGGGCAGTTGAGATGCTGGCCATAATCATGGACTATGAGACTACCTGGAGCGGTGAGGAACCATGGTGAATGCTCTCTGGAACCTGCACTTGTTGTGAGCCCTCAACCATGTTCTCTGGGTTCTCTGTGGGAGGTGTTGTTTCCATCATCACCAGAGTAAAAAGCAGCTCCAGGGAGGAGACAGAGAGAAAGACAGAGAGAGGAAGAGAGAGAGTTTCTGTTTTGAATGACCTCAGGGCTTAGCACATTTTCCTGACAACTCATCTTCCATATGCACTCTATGAACACGGGTCAAAACTCTGCACTCCACTTGGGACCATGGAGGTAGAAGGATCAACCATGTAATCTGTCTTCTCCAATCAGTTAGGGATATAAAAAGCTTTAATATGCCATGGGCATTTGCATATCATATGATTGAAAAAGAAATTTCCAAAATTCCCTAACAGAAAAAAAAAGCATTGTTGATGAAGTAGCAGTACATTAAAGATCTCTGCTCAATGATCATTGGGAGAAGCACTCTATGTTTAACCAAGAAGTGAAAAGTAAGTAGATTGTGTAAGGAACCAGCATGATGGTCAGTCTTGACTGTAGACTTGATTGGATTAGGACACACCTAATAGTGGGGTACACCTTTGGGTGTGCTTGTGAGGGTATTTCCAGAAAGGATTAGCTGAGAATTGCAGATCGTCTTGAACATGGGCAGCACCATCCTGTGGGCTGGCGCCTCATACTAAACAAAGGAAAAAAGAGGAAGCCAGCAGAGTGCCAGTTTTCATCTCTCTGCCTCCCGATCTGCACCGGTGTGAGCAAGCAGCCTCATGGTCTTGTCACAGCTATGAACCGCTCCTGCCGCCAAGCATTTCCTGCCAGGATGGGCTATGTTATCCTTATACCATGAGCTAAAACAAATCTTTCCTCCTTTAAGTTGCTTCTTGCCAGGTTTTTTGTGACACTGATGAGAAGGGTAAAGAATAAAATTGAAATAACAAGAGAAGGGCAAAAACCCTAGCAGAAAATGAGCAAAGGGTGCACAGAGGCAATATATAGAAGAGGAGACTTCCAGTTCTTAACAGAAATAGTCTGGGAAGCCTTTAGTAATTAAAGGATTGCAGATTTAAAAACACCATTGCTTTATACCCATCGAAATTCCCATTTCACACCAATTAGACTTGCAAATATTTGAAAGTGGGTGATGCTACTTGTGCTAAGGGACAGAAGCTCTCACAGTCCCAGGGGTGGGGAGTGTAAACTGGTGTCTTCATTATCCCCCACAAGTCATTAGCACTGAGGGAAATTCCTATCCTCCCACTGAGTCAGGCAAACAGTGGGAGTTTAGCAATCTGGGACCCTACTTGGCTTGAGCTACATCCACACTCCTGTGGCAACAAAGTGCTTATCAGTCTGGGACCCCCTCCCTGTATCTAGAAGGGAAGGTCTGTCTAAGCTCTTTGGAGCCCAGATGATGAGCCCAGATGAGCACATCATGAGTTCCAGATGCTGGACATGGAACTTCAGGATTTGGTGTTTCCCCTGCTGGGTTCTGGGCTGGCTTTGGTCTGACCATTCCTTGCCATACCACCCCTCCTTTTTTAGAATGAGAGCATCGATTCTGTGTCATTGTGTGTTGGAACTCTATAACTTGTTTTTGTTAAATTATTTGGATTTATTTATTTTTATATGTGTGTTGCCTACATTTATGCATGTGTGTGATGACCTCACAGGTCAGAAGAGGATACAGGATCCCATGGAACTAGAGTTATGGTTGGTTGTTAGCTACCACGTGGGTGCTCAGAACTAAACCTGGGTTCTCTGCAAGAGCAGCTGGTGTTCTTAACTGCTGAGCCCTCTTTCCAGCCCCCTAACCTGTTTTGTGATTATACAGGGCCTCACAGTTGTGCAATTGCATTGAATCTCAAAAGAGACTTTAGATTTTTAAATAGTGTTGAAACTGTTAAAAGCAGTGGGGGACTCATTGCCTTAGGAGATGACCATGAGCCTATTGGCCCCAGGGGTAGGTTATGGCTTAAATGTGGTATGTTTAGGTGTTAGGCTGATAAGGGGTAAATTTGAGGTGGCTAATATTGTCAGCCGGACAGATCTAGAGTCACTTAGGGGACAAACCTCTGATCACATCTATGAGGGAGTTTCTAGATTGGGGTAACGGAGGTGGGATGACCACTCTAAACATGGTGGCTCTCTCTCATGGGCTAGTGTCCTGGACTGAATAAAAAGGAGCAAGTGAACTGAGCACCAGCGTTCATCACTGTCTGCTCCCTGACTGTGGATGCAACCATGACTTCTCTGCCATGATGGTCTGTGCCCTGAAACCGTGAGTTGAAATAACCCTTTCCTTCTTTAAGTTGCTTTCATCAGCATTTCATCATGGCAACGAGGAAGTAATTAGAACACCAGCTGAACTGCATGCTGTCCTACCTCCCGTTGACTGCTAAGTGGACACTCCGGCCTGTTCAGATCTCAGATTCACCATTGGAAATGCTCAGCTCCCAGAATTTCTGCAGCTGCAGCTTGCTCTTGAACTCCAGAGCTGCCGGAGCTGCTCAGGATGGCTGTCATGGCTTGGTGTCCTCTGAGGCTGGTGCAGACTCTTTACTCCTATCTGTGGTCACTTGCAGACCCACACATGGTTCCCAGAATTCCTTGTGCCTATGTCCATCTTAGCAGATTTCCCTTCATTCTCCTGCAACTGAGGTTGAGTCCTCTGGGTGTCACTACAGTAGGTGAAATGCCTAGCCGAGAGCAGGTCTTCTGGGGTCAGTGAGATGGCCTAGTGGATAAGGGGACTTGCTGCCAAGACTGGTTATTTGAGTTCAATTCCTGGGACCCACACGGTGGAAGGAGAGAACTGACTCCCGCAAGTCATCCCCTGGCCTCCACGCATGCACCATGCTGGTATGTATGTGCACACGCAAAATAAAAAAAATATAATTAAAAATATAAAAAGAGCATGTCTTCCATTCCTATGGGTTCTTTACATATGGGCAACTCTAGGATGCTGGAGCCTACAAGGTCCTAGAGGAGCCACTGTCCTCACAACCGTACTCCTTCCAGAGCTGAGACTCAGCCTTACTTCTGACGGTTCCTTGATTCTCGTGAGCCATTCATGGTACACGTGTGTATCTGAAAAAGCAGGTGCCTTCTTCAGCCTTTGCAGGTGCTTTGGAGCAGGGGGAGTTTCAGAAGTTCCCCGTGGATATTTACTACCTCACAACAGATACCAGCAACCTGCCGCACTGCTCACATGAATCTGATCACAGCAAACACCTGCCACGGCATGGTGTAGTACATCAACACGGCATGGTGTAGCGCGTCACGCGGCATGGTGTAGCGCGTCACCGCGGCATGGTGTAGTGCGTCACGCGGCATGGTGTAGCGCGTCACCGCGGCATGGTGTAGTGCGTCACGCGGCATGGTGTAGCGCGTCACCGCGGCATGGTGTAGTGCGTCACGCGGCATGGTGTAGCGCGTCACCGCGGCATGGTGTAGTGCGTCACGCGGCATGGTGTAGCGCGTCACCGCGGCATGGTGTAGCGCGTCACGCGGCATGGTGTAGCGCGTCACCGCGGCATGGTGTAGTGCGTCACGCGGCATGGTGTAGCGCGTCACCGCGGCATGGTGTAGTGCGTCACGCGGCATGGTGTAGCGCGTCACCGCGGCATGGTGTAGCGCGTCAGGCGGCATGGTGTAGCGCGTCACGCGGCATAGTGTAGCACGTCACGAGGCATGATGTACACGTCACCACTAGCTCTTAGATCTGCATCTTCCATGACTGATCAAAAAGGCTGAGGCCATTGCAGCTTGGCAAATTTGGGCCCGAGCCTTTGTTCTGTCATCTGCAGAGTTAGCACTACCTCCAAACATGACTGGCCATAATGCTAATAGGGGGCTCATCCAGACTTCTCCCAATCCACCAGCCGAAGCACTGCCCAGTGAGAGATGTATGGAGGCTATTCTAAGTACATGAGTTCCATTTACCCATCCTGGAATCCAGGGCTCATCTCCCTCACAGAAAGGGGAGAGCACTGTGAACAGAACAGGATTCAGAGTCCCGTGGAGGACACTTCAGGTTGAGCTCAGATGAGTGATCAGCATTCTTGGGTTTATCAGTGGTTTTGAATCTACAACGAACAGTGCTGTTGCCCAGCCTGTATCTCATAGTCCTTTCACTTGGGCATCACAGGAGTTCTGAATGCGATTCCAGGAACCAAGATGTACTGTACCTATCTCTGACCTACTTTGGAAAATGCCTGTCAACCACAGGAGAAAGGTTATTTTGCTCTGACCTGCAGCTAATCAGCCACATAGCTGGTCTTCAGCACATAATTATAAATGCCCACAGGACCAGGCTTCTTAGATTGTTCTAGAATTACCAGGGCTGCCAATTCTGGTCCATTCAGTGGTTACCTACTTCTCCTTCTCTGGAACAGTATCCATTGCTCTGAATTCAGGGAAATTCCCAAGGGTGACCCCGAGCTGGTATGGCGGTTCTTTAGGGGCCCCGTCTCTGGGTGTCTATGCCATTGATGTGCTGTGCTGGGAGGCAGAGGCCCCACCAAAGCTAGGAGGAGACCTCATAGGAGTAGAGGCATGTGAAGGGGTCGGGGGCTGTGGGGTTCACATTCCTGAGCAGGAAGCTTGGCCTCCAGTTCCCCACTTGCCCTTGCTCTGCTCGCAGACACTGCAGGTGGCTCCACTTTATCTTCTGCCCTTCTGTGCTGTGGCTCCTTACTGTGGCCAGATCACAGCCCACCCTTTCTGTACCTTCCCTGAGTTCCCCTCCAATCCTCCAGGGCTGATGCTGGCCACTGCCTACCCCTGGCTGGCCATGCCCCTGTCCCTCAACCGATGGCTTTGTGCTAAGTGCTCCCCAGCCCGGGATACTTTCCCATATCTGTTGAGTCAGCTCTGAAGCTGGGGGACTCTGGTCATGAGAGCTGAGTCTGTCCTTCCTGCATTTCTTCCTTCCGTCACCCACTGTGGCTTTCCCTGACTGTGAGGTCTCCTTCCCAGCAGGGCCAGCCTTGCTCTGGGCACACAGGAGTTTTGTCTATTGTATCTGTAGAGCTCAGCAGGAACTTGGGCACTCACACAGAGGCTGATGCCCTCCCTACCACTCCTAGGCCTGGGGAAACATCATCCCCCAGCCCTGACCCTGAACTGCCCTGTGAGAATCTCTGCTAAATCCTCCCTGAAACAAACCTTAACTGTTTCCTGACTGCCCTGCCAGATGAAAGAAACATATGATGATCTTGGGAACAGCCTGGCCTTAGAATCAACTGGATGTTCTTGACTCTCCCCAGGGACCTGTAGCTGCATCTTGCCCAGTCAACAGGCAGGTGTGTTGGTTTTCTGCAGTGGCACATGGAACACAAAAGTGGTGATGGGGTGCAGCTGGCATTTTCCACCACACAGGACCAGGAACAGTGAAGTCCAGGTGTGAATGAGTCTTCCCTAGGCTCCAGTGCCCCATCTACTCCCTGATGGCTCGGGCCTACAGGTGCCTGTATGGCTTGGTTCCAGGCTTTTTGCTCTGTTTTTATGTCTCTGATTCTGGCCCTCTTACCTTCCCTCTGTGGCCCAGAGATGACAATGGAATAGTCTACATAAAATCCCTCTCAAGGTCCTTGATTTCATCATACCTGTTCAGTTCCCTATGAGGTGGGATGACATCTATCAAGATGTCCTCAGGGACACCAGACCAGGGAAATGTCTTCAGGACCTTACACTGGCCACTGCATGTGATGCTCATAGTTTTCAGATTGGCTGGACCGTGTTGCTCATTGATCCTGGTCTCAACTGCAGTTTGTAAGATGTCTTTTGAGACTGGTGGCCTCCATGGAGAATGCTGGTCATTGCTCACCTGTTCTAAGAGCCCACCATTGGTATATAGAGCCTGTGGTAGTCCGCAAGCTGGCCCCGAGTCACTGATGTGAGATCCTTAGGAGTACATGCCTCTAATGCAGCGCCCCCCACCTCCTGCCCCGCACCAGCCTAGGAGGGAAAGCAGGTTACTCCCCCCTTTGTCCTCAGCACCAGCCCCTTGGCTGTTTTAAGCCTCCCGACTCCCAGTGACCACCTTTCTACTTTTCATCTCTGTTTTCTCCCTCTTCCCTTCACCCTTCTCTTTTTAAGTAAAAAGTCACAGAAAATATGCTGCTTTTCCCCTACCGAAGTGGAAAAAAAGAGAACTTACACAAATAGGATGTTAGGAAGCTCAAGTGGGCAATTTGGGCCCATTTTGCGCAAATTCTCTTATTTCTGGGCCCACACAGCCCACTCCCTGCCAGGGCCTCTTTGTTGTCCTGGGCCCTACTGGGCCCCCTATGACATGCAGATAGAGGCGGAGCGACCCCAAAGTAGGATCAAACATCTTTTATTGATGCGTCCCCTATCTTGGCCCAGTATTCAGAATGTCTGGGGAGAAAGGGAGCTTTGGAAAGACATAAAGAAATGAGAGAGAAAGTAAATTATAGGGTGGGTCCTAGATGGATATTTTTGCCCAGATCTGGCTTGTGTGGTTAGCCTGAGTTCTGTTTGCGGTTGGGAATACTCTGTTTTCTCTTTGGGCCTTGGGCTGGAAGGCACCAGCAGACTTGCCTGGCCACAAAGCCTCAGCACCCAGTGACAAACCAAATGTCACCCTTCCTGGGTCCACAAGAGGGGTCTCCAGTAGAAACCATGGCAATCCCTGGTTATCCCAGGAGAGAACTGGTAATACACAGTTTAGTTATTTCACATGTGACCTGATGTCTCTTTTGCCCTGGTCCATCACTGTCCCCAGGCATGTTAGCTGGACAGAAGATGCTGGCCACAAGGGGGCGGCATCTGGCCTCTCTGTTCCCATCCCTTGGTGACTGTCTCTAGCTCCCTCTAATTAAAATGTCCTGTCTTTATGTCTAACCCTTCACCAAGCCTTACTGAATCTACCCAGCATGAGACAGACACAGCCAGGCTGTGAACCGGCTCAATTCTTGAAGGTGGGTGGTAACAGAGACCAGGAAGTTGGGGCTGTTCAGTGTCAGGCAAATCCCATACACGTAGCAGCGGGTGATGGTTTGTGCTGGGTGAAGTACGAGCTCCTAGGGTGGAGAGAGAACCTGAGGAGTGGGGAGCATCGGTATGTAAGGTTCAGAGCCCTGATGGGGTGACAGGAAGACTTGCCCCTCCAACCACAGCATGGCTCCTATGGAGAAGATCTTTTGTACCCCATTATTTTTCCTACTCCCTTTCTCTCAATGCTGTAATCACCCCAAGATGACTGCTCCCAGCTAGGGGCAGCACTGGCATAGGAAGCAGGTAAGTCAGGGCTGCAGGAGCATCTTCAGCAACACGTGGCAGGCCTGAGGCCATCAGTGGGTGATGTCTGACATTTAATTCCTTAGAGCAATGAGATGGAGGAAAAGTCAATTACCAGTAAAAGATGCTGTCTGGCAGCTGGTAACTTGACTCCTCAAAGAGTCAATGGAGGTTTCCTAGTAAAATGCCGAGGGAGGGTCCCAGACATGGTGGTTCTGTCTGCTCTTCTCTCCCCCGCCCATGAGTCCACCCTGTTGGTAGACCTTGGCTTTGGAAAACGGACCCGCTGATAGGGCCAGACATTGCCAGGTGTGGGAACTGGCCTTGAGTGCATCTGAGGGGTTCTGTCAGCACCCTGCCTCTCCCAGCACAGGAGTGACTGGATGATGGAGACAGTTGGACTCCTGGAGTACAGGTAGGATGCTGGTGGAGCACTGGACATGGGTAGACAAGTGACCACAGAGCAGGAAAGGGCTTTGCTCTGCAACTGGAGTGGGACTGTAGGTATGCAAGCAAATTTCCACACTGATAATGGTGCTTGGAGTGGGTTGGCAGGTGGGAGGGGAAGCTATGTGAGGGTGAGGCAGGCATGGGATAGGCACAGCCACAGGCCAAGTGTTCAAGCTTTATTTCTGTTGCTGTGATCAAATATCTGAACAAAAATCAATGTAAGGAAGGAAAGGTTTATCTGCCTTACAGTTCTGAGGTACGCACCACCATTTCAGGGAAATCAGGCAGGAACTCAGGCTGCTGCTCACATAGCCTCCACAGCCAAGAGCAGAGAGGGTACAAGCACCCTCGCTCTCAGCCAGCTCTGGCCTTGCTTAACTGGACTCCTGCCTAGGGCAGTGCTGTCCAAAGAGGGCGAGGACTTCTTACATCAGTTAACAATCAGTTAACATGCCACAGATATGCCCACAGGCCAGCCCAATCTAGATAATTCCTTATTAAGACATTCTTCCCAGGTGATGTCACGTAAACAGTTAAAATTAACTGGCAGTTGTGAGATGCTGGGAGAGGCAGGAAGGACCCTTTGCCACAGGGTTTGAGGCCCAGCCATCACCATGGTCTTGGACTTAGAGTCTCTAGAACTGCATGGCAGTAAAATTCTGGGGTTTGTATGTATATGGAGTGCTACGTGTGTGTGTGTGTGTGTGTGTGTGTGTGTGTGTGTGTGTGTGTGTATGTGTGTGTGTTTGTGTGTATGTGCGTGCATGTAAGGCAGAGTTTGACAATTGGGTATCCACTTCTCTTTAGACTTTATATTTTGAGACAAGGTCTCTCACGGAGCCCAGAGCTCACCCTTTAGACTAGACCAGTTGGCCAGCTAGTCCCTAACATCCTCCTGTTCTTCCCTTCCCGTGTTGGGATAGCACGTGTGCTGCCACAGCCAGCTTTCTGTGTGGACGCTGGGGACTTGCATGCACATCTGCATGCATGTGCAGCTTTACTCACTAAGCCGTCTGCTCAGCCTCTAAACTTGTTTTGTTTTAAGCGGGCAAGGAATGTGTTAGCGATCCAACCCAGGGGCTCGTGCATGCCAGGCAAAGTCTGTACCACTGAGTCATATACCAAGCCAATTTCTGTTGTTTGGATCTATTCAGTCAGGGGTGTTCTGTTAGAGCAGCCTCAGAAACTGGCACAAAGCTGAGGGGTAACCTGGACCAGCCAAGTGTGTATTTTGCCTTTACTGTTGTTGATATTCCTTCCTTAGGCCTGCTGTAGGAAGCGACATTATCTGACAAGGTCCTGGCTTAAGTGGCACTTTGGAAGTAGTGCAGTAAGACTCAGATGAAATCCCACAGCTGGTACAGCGTCCTGTGCTTGAAGTTATGATCCCTGTTCTTACAGTTCTAGCTTGGGGATCAGTTATGGGCTGAATTTTCCTGTCTCCTCAAAATTCACATGTTGAAACCCCACACTCTTGACTGAGGAGATGGCTCAGTGTGTGGGAATCTGCTGTGTGAGCCTGAGGACAGGAGTTCAGATCCCAACACTCATGCAAAAAGCCGGATGTGGCTGTACACACCTGCAACCCCAGTGCTGTAGGGGCAGAGACAGGAAGATTGTCAGGGCTTTCTAGGTACTAGCCTAGCTCCAGTTCAGGGGGAGACCCACTATCAAAGGAACATGACCAGGAGCCATGTAGCAGGACACCTGGCCTCTTCCTCTGGCCTCTGTAAGTGGATACACAGGCCTGCTCACCTCAATGTGTACATATGCCATATACCCCCGCCCCCTGAGAGAGCCTACGCTCTGATGTCATTGTATTATGAGGTGTGGTTTTTGGGAGGTGATTGGGATTGCATGAACTGCACAGGGTGGAGCTCTCCTGGACCGACAAACGTACTTCCTTCCCGGTCACAAGAGGGCCTGCCCCTCCCTGCTTCTTCCACAGGGTAGGAACACAGGGCAACGCAGCCTCCCTGACACCAAGCCTGTTGGCATCTTGATCTTGACTTCTCCACTCTCCAGAATTGTGAGAAATGCCTGTGGTCTAAGCTACCCAGTCTATGATCTTTTATTATATCAGCCCAAGCAAGCAGAGTCTAACTAAAAAAAAAAAAAAATCAGATTGAAAAAATTATGGTCATATTACAGCGTTAGGTGAGCTAGTGTGAGATTAAGGAAGAAATTCTCTCTTCCTCCCCTCCCTGCCCCCCCTTACTTCCTCTCAGACTCTCTCCTTCTTTCTTATCCTTCTTCCTTCCTCTCCCCTCCCCTTCCCCTTCCTTCCCCTTTCTTCCTAAGGGAAGAGCTATTTTCCATCATATGACTATGGTAACACATAAAATGGGCTTGGTGATTGAAACTAACAGACATTTGCTCTCTGTGTTCTCAAGGCCAGAAATCCAAAGTCAAGGTGTCATCAGGGCCTGTCTCGTCTCAGTGCTCCTGGGAGTTCACTGCTCTTTCTCTCCTAGCCACCAGTAGCTCTAGCATCCTTGCAGTCCTTGGCTTGTGGACTCATCTCTCCAGTATCTGTGGGTTTCCAGGGCCTCCTCCTCGTTATCTCTGCTTCTCAAACCTCTCTGTGCCTTTCTTTTGGAAAGACACCATTCACTGGATTGTGGATCCATCCTAAATACAGGATGATGATCTCACCATGAATTCTTTAATGTCTGTGAAGGTGAACCAAGAAAATTCATATGTTCTGGGAGTATGCATTCTTTCCATACACATATATGTGTACAACCTACATATTACATGTAATTATGTATTATATAATACACAAAGGATATTTCCTTTTGTTATAGAGGGCATCTACCTCTTAACTCTATCCCATGTATGCATTAACACAGATGTTCTCATATTTCTACGGTGTCATTACCAGAGTCAATAGGCCTGGTATTGCTCCCAGATTTACAACGTGTCCCATGAGGGCTGGAGGGTCTGAATTTCACTTTCTGTGTGGTAAATGCCGTTCTGAAAAGTGAGGCCTCTAGGCTTCACTTCCCTTGTCCTAGGGAATCCTTAGCTGCCATTAGGATCTGCTCTGAGGTTCTCCATGAGTAGGAGTGGATGTGTGTGTGAATCAACCCTTAGGCTGGATCTAGGGCAGATGAGCTAACCAAGGACCTACTGTAGGGATGGTCTACCCCTGGGGCCGTGGGAGGGGCCTCATGTAATCCCAGCTAGGGGGTTGGGTATGGCATGATTTGGGGAAGATTTTGGGGAAGCTCACCACCATGTGGAGGCTAGATCCAGGCTCTCTCAGGCTGTCTGAGTTTTCAGCCCCTACCCCAGGTGGAGGCCAGATCAGGCACTCTCAGAATGGAATAAGTTTTAACAAGTTATCATCAATCACAGCCTCTAGTCCTGAATGTGAGAGGCCTGATTCTCGGATCCCATAAAGTCCAGGACTCTGGAGACAAATGACAGGGGATCTAAGAACCGCCCCCCCCACCATAAGTGAGACTCAAGAGGAGGAAGTGCTATAGGGAAGCATGTGCTACACTGAAAGAATGTTCTATGGAAAGTGATACCATACAATTCAGAAGCTAATAGGAGAAGACATCCTTGGGGTTGGGGAGACCAATGGAGGACAAATAACAACGTATAATGATGGCGCTGCGACAAGCTCATACTTTGCTATAACTGAAAAAAATCAATAAAAATGACTTAAGCTGTGTTATGTGTGTATCCACAGAGAATTTGGTAAAAGTCAGAACTGTCTAGTGCAAACTTGCTAATATCATTTAAAAGGGCGTTCAACTTCAGAAAGTTGTAGTTTGTAGCATCCCTTGATGTTAGATTTAGACATTGCTTTTGGATTGACTTGATGTAACATTTTAGTGACATGGGCAAGTAATTGGCCATGTTTAAGTAAAATCAGATTAGAAAAATCAATTGCACTTAAAGTCTGTTTCTGTCTATAGACTTCCTGAAACTCCAGCCAGTTCTCCCTCAGTGCTGCCTGCAGAGAGGAAAGAGGCGGGCCTAAGGTCTTAGCAAACACAAGAAAAGAATAAAAGAAATGCTTTTGTACAGGGATGCTTGCACATGCTGCTTAGAATTACTTGATTGGATTTAACACTCAAAATTATTAGAACATAAGTCTTCAAAAAAAAAAGTTTCTAAATGACACGAGACAAGTTTTTAAAAGTTATTGCTCCCTCTGGAGGCTGAGACAGGAGGATTGCTGCAAATCGAAGGGGAGCCTGGGCTACGCAGTGAGTCTCAGGCAGCTTCAGAAACATACTGAGGCTTGTCTCAAATCTGCTATTTCAGAGCTGTCTAGGCTGCCACCCTGTCACTTTGCCCCTGGCCAATCGTTGCATATTATATTTGTAATCCGAGGCTGAACAAATCAAGTACAGTGTATCTTAACTCCATTTAATGGACAGCTTGTATGTATGTCTGTCTTCTCTATTTTCCTGTTACCAATAGCATGTCACATGTATTCTGAAGTAGAAGTAGACTTCTATTACATGGAACATCGGGGGCACTGACGTCAGCGCTCTAGAACATGTATCTGATGTCATTTTCCTGCATTAAACTGACACCAAACATACTTGTGATTGTCAATGTCAGAGTCTAGCTACATCCCTGGACACAGTGATGCTGGCCAGCACCTGTCAACTCTTGGATACAGCTGTAGCTGGCTTGGCTCAGGGTGTGTGGGATGTTGCGTGCTCAGCCTGTGCCCAACCCTCCTCCTCCATTCCCCAGGAGCCCCAGCCAGCACCTGTTGATCTGTGCCTCCCATGCTTTACTAAGGCACAGGCTTCATTTGGATGAAAGGAGCGGCCTCATCCCCAAAGCCGTCGTAGGTACAGCCTTGCTAGACACTGTTTTTCTTACTGCAAGATCAGATGAGCTCACAGAGCCTGCCTGTTTTGTCATAGCAGTCCTTGGCAGCAGATGCCCACGCCAAAGTTTTAGTTTGGAAGGCCTGAGCCTGAGTGTCAGGGGCTCTATTCTCCGTCTCTGTGCTGAGAGGTGGAAGGGGATACAGGCTGTGTGACTCCAAAGTGCATGCTGTGCCAATCCTGAATCATACTTTCAGAGTTTAAAAGAAAAATGTGCCCATTATCAAAAAAAACCACTTTGAATTCTGTCAAGGACTGAGAAACCCCTCCATTGAGTTTAAAATAAAACCTGAACTCGACTTCCAGACCAACGTGAAAAATAGCTGAAGTGCCTTTTAAATAAATTATGCCTAAGATATTCGAAAATCGCCACTTTCAGTCTTCCAGAGCGGCATCACTGTAATTCAGCACTATTTTAGGCTGTGGTCCTGTGCTGAGCACAATATTTCAATTCTGTTGAGAAACTGAACAGGGCTCTTTGGTAAACATGTCTACAAATTACAGTGAGAGTGGCAGTGGGGGAAAAAGCCCTCCACCTCACGGGGATGCATAACTGGATTTGGTTCAGTCATATTTCATTGATTTGTAGGAAGCAGACCCATGGCATGCTTCAAAATACAAGAAAAGTCAAAGCACAGAAAGTCAGAGAGTACAAACGGCAGAAAACCACTCCAGTGGATCACAGAAGACCACGCAAAGGGAAACATGAATTTCCATCAACTGCCAGGCAGAGAAATCAGCAGACACAGCAGACATTCCAGGTAAAGACATTTGTTGGTTTCAAAGGCTTGCTTTCCCCACATCACCATCGTCCTGTTAGGGTGGGGCTGCTACACTGCGCTCATACGCTCACCATTTCCCAGTGGCAAACGTTTCCTCCGTACTTTATGGTTACGTGCATTTTGTTTTCTCTCCTGAGGGTTACAGAATAAGATGCTTAGAAAGAATATACACCAAAGTGTCCACGGGGACGATGATGACAGTCCGAGAGTTCACGGGAACTCAGGACGTTTAGCCAGCATCCTCACCTCAGTATTGTCATATTGGTACTGATATTCTAGAAATGAAGTCATATACAGGTAAACCAATCACCGAGGTTACGGCAGCTCCGATTGCTGCTCAATTCATGTCATCACCAGTGATTGCCTTCCTGTGTTAAATATGGAATGCATCACACTGGGGGGTTCCCACACACCATGGGAGACCCGTGACTGTACAGACCTGATGTTGGGAGAAAAGCAAATACTTGCGTGTGCCCACACGAACTGTCTCCTGGTCTCATGAGAAACACCACGAAGTGGCAGAGCCACAGGTACCTGGTGGCCTTGGCTTTGACTCAGTTGACTTTTGGCTGAGCCACTGAGTCTCAGCAGGCTTGCCTCTTTCCCTGCAGAGTACCTCAAGGAGATGCTGTGATTGCACCCTCACTGCAGTTAGAACACAAGTTCCTCTTCCTTTACAGCTAATTCCATTAGAATTCTGCATGCTGTCGGGACTCTGTAAATGCGGAAGTGGAATTTCTGCACGTGGGGCCAGCTTCCCATGCCTGTGGGCTGTGTCCTCTTACTGAGACTAGGTCTATGAACAAAGTCCTTAAAGGTGAGATGTGGCACGGAGCCACCAGTGTACCCCACAGGGCCAGTGAGGATATGGATCACAGGCTTGATGAGTGTGCGTGCAGCCTCCTCCTTGCTGCCGCAGCCCGCTTAGCCATGCCAAACCTCACTTGCTCCATGACAGTCTCCTGCTGAGGAAGTGTCTGGCTTGCACGATGGCTGGGACTTGGCAATGTGATTTGAGCTTGCCTCACTTTTTACTTATTCCTGAGTCATCCATCCTCTCTGATGAGATGAGGCTCAAGCTTTTTCTTGCTCTGTATGAAAGGAGAAGCTGGGGAGAGGCCCTATGGCTAGCTGACTTCACACACAGGACTGGGTACGAAGAGTAAGCATAGGGTCACAAGATAGTTGCGTTTTAAGATTTTTGTTTTATGTGCATGTGTGAGTGCAGGTGCTTGCAGAGACCAGAAGAGGGCATCAGATCCCCTGGAGCTGGAGTTTCATGCACGGGTGAGCTGCCCAGTGTGGGTGCTGGGAACTGATCTTGGGTCCTCTGGAAGAGCAATAACTGCTCTTGGTGGCTGAGCCCTCTCTTTGGCCCCAGTAGTTGCATTTTATTTTTTATTTTTTTAAGTTATTTTATTTTATTTTATTTTGTCTTTTTGAGACAGGGTCTCCCTGTAGCCCCAGCCATCCTGGAACTCACTATGTAGACCAGGCTGGCCTTGAACTCACAGAGATCCACCTGCCTCTGCCTCCTGAATGCTGGGATTAAAGGTGTGCGCCACCATGCCTGGCTATTTTGCTTTTTAAAAATTTTTTAATTTTTATTTTATGTGTGTGCGTGTATTCCCTGCACATAGGTAAGTGCACCTGTGTTGTGAAATGCCCGCGGAGGACAGAAGAGGCTGTCAGATCCCTTGGAGCTGGAGTTACGGACAGTTGTTAGCTGCCATGTGGGAGCTGGGATTTGAACCTGGGTCTTCTGCAAGAACAACCAGTGTTTTTAACTGCTGAGCCATCTCTCCAGCCCCCAGTAGTTGCATTTTAATTACCATGTTTGGTAATTCTGTTCTACTTGTAGCCCATTACTGTAATAAAATGCTGATGCTGTGCAATGAACCTGTCAAACTCACAGGATAATTTTTGTCAAAAGTGTTTCTGTCCACCCTTTGTGTCCATGTAACATGTATCTGGTTAAGAGACTGTGTACAAGGAAAGCCCGAGTTCAGGGAGGTGAACTGATCCACCAGAATTGCGTGAATGTATGGGGGTTTTCTCTTCCGGTCTTGGGTCTTGTTCACTGGTTCATAGACTTTTTTTTTTTTTCTCTAA
The DNA here is from genome assembly GCF_000622305.1 of Nannospalax galili. Lineage (NCBI taxonomy): Eukaryota > Metazoa > Chordata > Mammalia > Rodentia > Spalacidae > Nannospalax > Nannospalax galili. The sequence continues at coordinate 1,922,286 of NW_008339846.1, read as the reverse complement.
AAAAGGGGTTTAATTTTGGTAGACAGCATGAACATGGTAGCTAAAGTATTTAGAGCTAAACAAAACTACTTGGTTTATCAGTGATGGATTTTATCGAGCGTGTCTTATGGGATTAGTATGTATGTAACCAGGGTCGGGGAGTAAGGTGGGGAAATCGGGGGTAGGTAAATAACATAAGACACAGGCCTTGCTAATGTCAGTAATCTAGAAAGATACCCAATAGACCACGTGATGTCCTGCATGGCCTCTGCAGCCTGTGGAAGGACCCCAGGAGAAAGTCTGGTATGGTCAGGATGTTCCTTCTGATGAAGGGATCTTTACACTGTGGGGAAGCTCATGTTTGTGTTTTTCTCTCCTTTTGACTCTGTGGCTCTGGCTTGACCTGACTTCTAGCTTTTAAGAGGAGATGATGAGCAAGAATGTTTCCATCCACTGTCCAATAACCCCCTTCTGTTAGCTTTGTGGAAGTGAGACCCCAGCCCCTGGCCAAGTCTGGAGCAAGCTTCTTCTCTGGGCTCCACAGAAGGCATCTAAAGAGGGCCACTGTGAGGCCCAACCAGGACACGCAGAAGTCACCAGGAAGGTGATGTCTGGTTCAGAGAATCACAACAGTTGTGTTTTAAATTACCCCTTCCTGCTTTTAAAATCTGAAAAATTACCTATTTTGGTGAAAAATGGTATTTCTTCTTTTTTAAAATTTTAATTTTGTGTGTGTTGTGTGATATAGGCACTTGTTAGTGTGGCTGTGTACATGTGTGTGCATGTGGATGCCACATGTTGGTGTTTGGTACCCTTTCTCAACTGTTCTCTACTTTATTTTTATTTTATGTGTATGAGTATATTGCTTGCATATATGTATATACACCCATGTCATATAGTGTCCTTGGTGATCAGAAGAGGGCATTAGATCCCCTGGAACTGGAGTTACAGAGGGTTGTTAGCCACCAAGTGGGTGCTGGGAATTGAACCCGGGTCCTCTGCAGGAGCAGCCAGTGCTCTTAACTGCTGAGCCATCTTGTCAGCCCTTCCACTTTATTTTTTGAGACAGGGTCTGAATGTGAAGCTCAGTGACTGACCAGCCAGGGTGGCCGGTGACTGAGCCTCAGGGACCCTTCAGTGAAAACAGTTTTTCTTGTAGTAAAGAGTTGATTTTTTTTCTCCCAGAAGTTGTAATAAACATAATGCAAATGCCATGCAGAACAGATCAAATTCCAGGCACTAAAACTGAGTGCGACAGACCCCACCTTGATGGTCGGTTGTCACGGGTCCAGTGGAGTGATACCAAATCTCCTGGCCATTCTGCTGGCATAGCCCACCTTGGAAGAAGAGCACAAGTCCTTCACTCAGTCAGTCAACAAAAGCCAGTGACCCAGCTTTCCTTATACATTTTCTCCCTGAACATGTTGCTTTCAATTTTATATTAGAAGAGGAGAAGGTCTAGAAATTGACCAGCTCTGGTGCTTTCCTGAGGAGTAGTTTGTTTCCTGGGTCTTCAAGGCCCACAGCTGAAGAAACTTCATTACAACTAACAGCCACAGGTTTAAAGACCCGGAGCCAAAGGTCTGTATGCAGGATAAAGAATTCCATCTTGGGGGATCAGGTGGATGAACTTGTTGGCTGACTGTCATTACTGCAGAGGGAACTTGAGCAGGTTGGGCACTCTCAATAGCTTCTCCTTTCAGCCCAACAGCTGCCTTTGTGTTTTTAAGGCAAATAATAAAGTGGCAGGAAGGCTGGGGGTTTGGCTGAATGAGTGGAGTACTTGCCAAGCATGCACAAAGCCCTAGGATAGATCCCCAGCCCTGAATAAACTGGGCATGGGCACACATGTCTGTAATTCTAGTACTTCGGAGGTGGAGGCAGGAAGATGAGTTCGAGGATCGTCCCTCCTACTTGGTGAGTTCATGGCCAGCCTGGGATATGTAAGACCCTGTCTCAAAAATAAAAAGTGATGAAAGTAAAAGCTGAACAATAAAGGGTAGATTGGTTGACTTCCACCACAACGAGGCCCGTCAACCCTGTCCATTGAGATGAGGTATCTTGGGTCCCTAAAAATCTCTGAACAAGGAAGCAGTCAAAACTGCTTGGGAAATTGCATGGAGTCCACTAGCCAAAAACGTGGTTCTTCCTTCACAGTGGGGAAATCCAAGAGGCAACATGTGTGCGTGCTCAGCCACAGGCACACTCTCTGTAATGTTCTGCTTGGTCTCCTGGTTGCGCCTTGGGGCCATTTTAGTTTACCAGGTCTTTGCAAGACTGTGAGTTCCTAAGACATGTTTCCTGACTGTAGAATGCTGCTCCCAAAATGCATGCTTGAAATATTAAAAGCTTAAAGACAGATGAAATACTTTCAGTGGAAGGAGAGCCCACAATGACTAGATGACGCAGGGTTATCAGGTATGCATGATTTTATTTAAAATGTGGCCAATAAGATTTTCCACTTGGAATGAACATTTTACCTCTCTCTGCATGTTATAATAAACAGTATTTCCTCATTTCATGAAGTTCCTTAGAAAGTTCTAGGTAATTTAACAGAAGAGAAAATGAAAGCGTGGGGGGGTTAAACAGGAAGTTTACACCATGGCAAGGTGCTCACGCCTCAACCTCAGGGACACAAGTGGCTAGTGGGTGAAGTAACAGACCCCGTCATGCAAGTCCTCCTGGGGTCACTCGGCGTCCTTTGGCAGTTCCGTTGTTTCTTGTCACTAGCACGGAAGACAAAATGAATCCGATGACTGTAGCGAATGGGAAACCGTCTTTTGATGAGTGAAGAGGAAACAGGAACACTAATGTACTGTGGTCGGAGCATTCCCTAATGTCTGGAGACTGTTCCCTCTGCATCCCAGGGGGTGCACTTGACATTCTGTCCCTCCCCACCCCTCTGGTAGCCAGAACACTCCCTGCCTCTCATCGAATGGCACTGGTTTATCTGTGAACAGTGGTAGCACAGCACAAAATCAGCACAGAGAGCACGCTCTGACCAAGTGGGCAGTTGTAGTTTTAAGTTATCACTAGAACCTGGCAATGTTAGAGTTGTGTTTTCATGAGCCAAAGGTCATAGCACAAATGAGGTCTAAATGTCGTCACAGCAGACCACAGGCCACAGAAAGAAAGATATGTCTTCAAGTTATGTTGACCTGCCAAGGGAAGAAACAGAGATAGAGAACACAGCAAACAGGGGCCAGCGGCGCCCGACGGCGTGTGGCACTCCCAACGTAGGAACAGCGCCTGGTGCATGAACATGGAGCGGGCAGGGGCACTGAGTTTCCTGCCGACTGCTCTGGGCGGCTGTACTGGAAGGAAGCCAAGGGCAACGCGACAGGTGGGCAGAGGGGGAGGCAGGCTGGGAACTGTTATCATCTCAACATTTCTTCTAATGTGACTTAGAAATGATCATTCATTCATTATGGAAACGTAATCCCGAGCAGCGTTTGCTCTTTCTCTCCATAAACACATCAGTTCATAAATAACTTAAGTGTGTCCTTGGCATTCACGACATAGTTCGGCTGGAGTAGAAAAGGGTGGAGGAGCAGCAGTGGTAGGAGGAGATGGCAGGGGTGAAGTGTGGACACGCTCAAGCGTCTAGGGCACGTGCAGACATCAGCCATCAGACACGGGTGGGGTGACCCAGCCGTATTTCTCATGAGTTTTCACCAAACTCTTAAAGGTAGCTTCGGCTTCCTTGCGACTGAAGGACTTTTTTGACTTCCCGGCTTTTCTGCAGATCCGTCCCTGGGTAAGATGAGAAGAAACACCAGGTTAGAGGCTCAGCAGGTCTCCCACCAGACCTCCCACCAGCTCGGTCGAAGGCACACAAAGTAGTGGGCATTTCTGCTGCCTGAATCAAGGAGGTGTGTTGGCCACAAGTAAGGAGAGGACACTCTCACAGGACAGATGCGGGTGTTAGAGCTTTGCCACAGAACACATGGGAAGCCAGGGACTGGCAAACCTTCAGAGGTCCAGGTCCCAAACCCACACCTCAGCTTTATCCAAACTGGTTCGTTCTGTGATGCTGGAAGTCAGCCTTTGCCTGCGTTCCTGAGAGACAATTGAAGGACCAGCTTTAGAAACAGAACATCAATTCAGAGAGCCACAACCTTCTCACCAGAATGTTTCAAGTGTAACTTCTTTCATGATAGTGGAGGTACAATTGGACCTAGGTATGTATATTTTGTATTCACAAATAACTGCAAACTCTGATTTCTTAAAAAACCCGACCTTGGGGGCTGGAGACATGGCTCGGTGGTTAAGAGCCCTGGCTGCTCTTCCAGAGGACCCAGGTTCGATTCCTAGCACTCACACGGCAGCTAACAACCGTCCATATCTTCAGTTCCACGGGATCTGTGCTAGTTTCTCCATTGCTGTGACAAAAGACTCTGACCAATACCAACTTGGGGAGGAAAGGGTTTATTTGTCTTACATCTCCCAGGTCACAGTTCATCAGGGAGCCCAAGGGAGGAACTCAGGGCAGGAACCTGGAGGCAGGAGCTGGAGCACAGGCCATGGAGGAACGCTGCTTACTGGCTTGCTCCCGTGGCCCCTGCTCAACCTGCTTTCTTGCAGAACATAGGCCCACCTGCCCAGGGGTGGCACCACCCACAGTGGGCTGGGCCCTCCCACATTACTCAGCAATCAAGAAGATGCCCTACAGACTTGGCCACAGGCCAGCCCAATGGAGGAAATTCCCCAATTGAAGCTCCTTCTACCCAGATGTGTCAAGTTGACACTAAATCATCCAGCTAAGGATACGACGAACTCTTCGGACCTCCCTGAGCACTAAGTGACACAGGTGCACTTACACAAATGCAGGCAATACACTCATACACACACAAAACAAAAATAATAAAATATAAAAAAACTCAACCTTTCGAACAATTACTAAATTTCTGTCATTTCAGAGCCATTTTATGCATTACATAGCTTGGGAGGTAGGTGGACTTCAGGGGTCAAGATCACCCCCAGAACAACCATCTGTATTCTGAAGAACTGAAGACTGGGTCTTGCAGGGGACAGGGGGAACTGGTCCATTTTAATGTGACATGAGAAGACTCTGGCCAGGTGTGCCAAGCCTCTGACACTGGGGCATGGCATTGTCATTTACAAAAGTTCACACTTGAAAACGATGCAGCTGAGTTAGAAAAAGGGGAAACATATCTCGTAATGTTGTCAGTACACATGATTTTGTGTTGGGCTGAATTCATAGCTATCCTTGGCTGCACACAGGCTGAAGGCTGAGAGTTGGACACACCTACTAGGCCATGAGAAATGGAAAAACAAGTGACACTATTGAAAGGACACTACTGAGGGCCTGTGGCTTGCCACAGAAGGAAGGAACTGATGGAAGCAAGCCAGGAGTTGAGGTGGTCCTGGGCCCTTATTGCGGAGACTTGCAATGGCCCTTACTGCTTCAGAAGGGACAGATCTCCCCACTTGCCCCCTTGGCCTTGTGGACACATTTGCTCACCCTTACCCAGCTCTGACTTTTCCTGGGGTCTGTTTTCCTTGAGCACCCATGTACAGATGGGGCAGAAACAGCCCCAAAGACCTGGCTGCCTTCCATCAGCTAGCAAATACCTGCACTCATTTACCAGTTACTTCCTGTGTTTTTGAGCACTTACAGTAATTGTTTCTGAACAGGCTCTGCATTCCTGGCCCAGTACATGCCCACAAAGCCCTGCACATGCCCACTCTGAAGTTATAGTGCAATCGTGGTGGGCCTTGAGCTGGAGCCAGGCCTCCATACACCACTAGAGCCCTGCTCCCCAACAGTGGCAGCTGTCCAGGGCTGTGGGACCAGAGGGAGGCAGCTTGCAGCAACCCTGACTCTCTGATAAACAAAGTGGGAGAAGCTAGACCGACTTCTGGATCTAAGGCCAATGATGCCCGATCCTGGGAACTGAAGAACGGAGGAGCATCCTGCACATGCGAATCTAGGGCTTGTGCTTCCTGATCAATGAAGGCAGAAATCCAGGGGTCCGTGCTCTACACCTCCAGTGGCCTCCTAGCTTATTTATCTCTCTCCCACCTGGAGCAGCCGACGCCCTTTCTGAACGCTGCCAGGTGGAATCAAGTGAGCTTTTAGAGAAGGAAGACCGGAGGTGAGCAGAGGAAGCAGCTGCCCGCTGCCTGCAGAACTGTCCCCCAGTCTCTTCTGGAGGATTCTCGTGCTTAATTTTATAGCTTCATGATATACTTGGTGAAAAGGGACTACCAGGACCACCAAGACTAAACACATAACCATCACAGTCAGGGACCGAGATCAAAGTCCAAAGCTAAGTCATTAAACATTGTCAAAGTTTTCTTTTCAAGGAAGTTGGTGTCGATTTATATATCCAGTGAGACAAGATCGTGTGGACAATGTGAATATTTTAACCATTTCTTCCACTCTTTTCTACAACACTGATTTATGATCTGACTGAGAACTCTGAATTAAAGTCCTCAAACACAGGCTCACAGTAATCATGGAATATTTGGTTGCTTCTGTTACAAACGCATACTCTCCCTATTCTTTGTGAACATCCCAATTGTCAGAAGACACAACCAACGAAACCCCAGGGAACAAGCTGCCCTTTCTTGCCTTTTCTTCCCTAGAGGAATCATGAACACAGAGTCCAGTGAGCAGTCAATTCCAAGGCCAGGAGGAGTTTGGCAGGAGCCAGCCGCTCGGCGTACTTGGTCCACTGAGCTGCCATGGAGGCCCGCGCAGCCCTGGCTGTCACCCACCCTACAGTTGACACGTAGTTTTCATAGGTTGCCTGCCTGCCCTCTTCTGATGGTCCATTTCAATGTTACACAGAGCAACGCTGCACTTAAAACCAGGACTCTTTCCTTGCACTGCCATGTGGCTGAGGTTTTTGCTGATGTACCCTGCAAGTACCAGGACACTGGGAGAGGGGACCCCTACATGTCCTATGGACACTGCTAATGCTTAGGGACCCCCATTCTTCTTTTTAGGACATAGCCTCTTGAAATCTGTGCTTGGGGAATTGAAGTGTGGGCAATACTCCTGTGTGGTAGTAAATCTTATGAACTTGACAGGATCTAGCCTCACCTAGAAGACAAACCTCTGAGCATGTCTGTAAGGGAGTTTCTAGATTGCATTAATTGAGGTGAGAAGGCTCACCCTAAATGTGGGTGGCACCAATCCAAGGTCCCAGACCGACTAAAGAGTTTCTAGAAGGCAAGCTGAGCCAGTGTTCATCTCTCCCTGCTTCTTGACTGTGGATGTGATGTGAGCAGCTGCCTCACAATCCTGCTGCCATGACCCCCCACCACGGTAGACTGTGCCCTAGAACTGTGAGCTAAAATAACTCTTCCTTTCCTAAGTTACTTTTGTCAGGAATTTCATAGCAGCAAACAAGAAAAGTAACTAATACCCTATGTTACAGATTCACTAAGGCAAGAAAGTGAATCTGAAAACAGAGAATTTTGAAAGAGATACAACCAAGGGCTGTTCTTATTCTCAGAGCACTAAATTTCCTCCCTTTCCATATAATAACCAGACTCGTCTCAGATGTTCCCTTTGAATAACCCTCACTTCTTTTCATCAATATTTACTTAGATTTAATGAGAAAAGACCCAGATGTGACAATCTACCTCTGTAAGAGCTTGGTGTCACCATTCAGAGTTTATGCTTTTTTTTTTGACAGATTGATTTTTATTTTATGTGCATGAGTGTTTTGCCTGCATGTGTGTAAGTGCACCTACTGTGTGCACTTCATGAGGAGACCAGAAGAGGGCATCAAATCCCCGGGAATTAGAGATGCATACAGTTGTTAGCCACCATGTGGGTGCTGGGAAATGAACCTAGGTCCTCTGCAAGAGCAGCTGGTGCTTTTAATAGCTGAGCCATCTCTTCATCCCCATGACAACATTCTCAATTCTCCTGTCTCCTGAGCCATGAGTTGTGAGGGTGGAGTAATGGACCCTGGGGAATTTGACATGCCGAGCTCGAACAGCTCATCCAAACATTGACAGAGAAGGCTGTCAGCGAGATGAGAACACAGGACCTGGAGCTGCATTTGTGCAACAAAACCATTATTTGTGCCTTTGGTTTAACCTTGTTTTGCCTCTAGCTTTAAAAAAAGTGTGTATGTGTGTCTGTCCCTGTGTATTGAGGCCAGAGGTCAAGCTCAGGTGCCATGTGCCTCATATTTTGAGACATCATCTCTCTCCTTCACCTGGAGCTTACTGATTTGGGTAGGCTGGCTGGCCAGTCCCAGAGATCCTTCTGTCTGCCTTCCCAGTGCTGGGATGACAAGCTCGTGCCACCAGGCCTGGGTTTTTTACAAGTTTTCTGGAGATCAAACTCAGGTCCTTATGCTCACATGACAAGCACTTTACCTATGGGGCCATCTCCCGACCTCTGGGTCTTTGGTGACCAGCCATATGACTAAACATGAAGATATTCCCACAGGACCAGTAGGCTGTGACAGCTGCACACAAGACCAGTCCCCTCTGATTTTGCACAGTCTCTATGGCATCCACCTGCATGTGGGCTCTCAGCTGTCAGTCAGTCTCCCTTTAATGTCATTCATTCAGAGAGTTAGGTGCTGGGTTAAAAAAGACAAGGTGGGGCTGGGCGTGGTGGTACACGCCTTTAAGCACTTGGGAGGCAGAGGCAGGCCGATTTTTGAGTTTGAGGCCAGCCTGGTCTACACAGTGAGTTCCAGGACAGCTGGGGCTACAAGGAGACCCTGTCTCAAAAAAAAAAAAAAAAAAAAAAAAAAAAAAGACAAGGTGATACTGTCACGTGGAGATGATGAGGATGCAAGTGTGTGGCAGCTTGTCAGTCTTGGAGACCGTTTGGTTTAAGGTGGGATAACTCTGCTGTAGGCTGTCCTGTGTAGAGATCCTGGCTTTGTCCTTGTAGGTGCAAAGTATGACAATGTACTTGTCTAGATGATGTCAAATACCCTGGGGGCGAGTGAGATGTACAGACTAGGGACAGCCAGAACAAGTGGGCCTCAGTCACTTTCTGCTACTCAACAGAGCTTCAGTGACCTTCAGTTGGGAACATCCCTAGCTGCTGGGCTGTAGGGCTTTTCAGAGAAAAGGATGCGAAGGATTCCAGCTTGGGAAAGAAAGGAAGGAGCAGGAAGAGGAGTGGGGTTGTCTGTGTCCAGAAAGATCTCTTGAGGCACTGGAGTTAGCTTTGAAAAGCAGCCCAGCGAAGGCTCGAAATAGCCTGCTGTACTCTGGGAGCCACGAGCAGATGCTTTGTGGGCTGCGAATGGAATTTTTAGGCTATGTATGCACGCGTGCCCACATGTGTGTATGCTTGTGCACGCATTCACTCACTCTGTGGGGGAGGAGTTGCAGAATTCAACTGATTTGCCTTTAAATCCTAGTTGCAGAACTTCCTCTATGTGTGACCTTGGGTGAGTTACTTGCTCACAATTTCCTCATTTGTAAATTAAGCACCACAGTCGTATTACAAAACCATGGGTTCCTATAAGGGTTCAATATGCATATGCATATGCATTCAATAAGCATCCAGGAGGCTTGGCCCTGTACTGGGCCCAGGCCAAAAACAGCAACCACAGCTTTTACTGATGAAGTCATCCTGTGAACTTTGTCCTTTAAGGTAATTTCATTTTGTCTTCTTTTTTTAAAAAGTCACAAATTTTCTTTTAAGTGGATATTACGACTTAGTTTATTTATTGCAAAGATGTCTTCAGGCAAATCCAATACATTGTATTAAGATGAGTAATCTCTCAGCCCTTTAACTTACATCCATTATAACTGTTTGGCATTAACATGTTTGTTCTGTATTTCTTATTTAGGTTTTTCTTTACAAAAGTACCTTTTTGGTATTTCTGTGTTTGATTTGCCTGTGACTTGCAAATGTATTTGCACTTAACAAAATGAGCATTTCCAGGTTCCTCCCGTAGAGTGTCAAGGCTCCTGACCACTTTTCCTAAGCCTGAATTCAAGAGCTGAGCCTTGTTTTTAGTCTTTGGAGGCATTAATTGCTAGCCTGAAAGCCCTCAGAAGCCCTGCACCTCAACCAGAGCTCCAAGCCCAGGTAGCCCTCTGAGCCCTCTCACGCTGCTCCCTGGGGAGCCTGAGAAGCTCGCAGGCTCCCAGCTTGAAGAAAACAGACACGGGGGGGGGGGGGCAACTTGAAAGGAGGCCCACCTGGGGTACGCTTTCTTTTAAGGTTGGGAATTCAAAGGAAATCCTAGACAAAATCAATTTGTAAGTTTCCAAAGGGGCAGGTAAGACAGGACACAGATAAGACAGCTTCAAAGAGACACTCTCCCAAGTCAGAGCCAAGACGTTTCAGTCATGGACAGGAAAGGGACCTTGCCGCATGTGGAGGTTCAGTGAGACATCAGATGGAAGAACTCTGTGAGCACATGCAGCTCTTAGCGCAGCCTGAGTGTGTGCTTACATTTGTGTGCATGCATATAATTCATGTGTATGGGTATGCATACATACATGGGTGGATGCACGCATGTATATGTGTGAGTGCATACACACATAGCTTGTCACATGTGAGCATATACGATGGTGCACGTGTGAGTGTGAAGCCCTACAGTGGGTAGCATTCATGTTGTGGGGACAGGACTGAGTTCCCTGCAGGAGAAAAACCACTGACCAGAGCCTAGCAGCGACCTTCAGCGCAGCCTTTTGTTGAACAACGGATCCCCAGCCTGCATGGCCCAGTCTGGAGGCCTGTCAGTTCCCAGGAGGTGGCCCTTGAGCCTGGATGCCCAACCCCAGTGACTCTTTTCCAGTTACCATGGATACTGAGAGCTGGGAGGGCAAGACAGCATGGCCTAAGAGGTCTTCCCCAGGGGGCAGATGTGCTGCCTAGGAGTGCTCACTGGGGGTTTTCTGAAGTGCTAAGCCCAGACTGTAGATTCCCTGTATCCTTCTCTCTGGGACAGCCACACACAAACACTGGGCTCATGTTTGCCAGGGAGCAGATCCACACTGTCTTCACACAGACTCTCAGCAACTTCACCTGACCCTCCAGGTTTGCAGAGAACCAGACATACTATTCTGTGACTTGCCAAAGGCTACACTCACACTGGGGTAGAAGAACTGGGGCTCACACCATGGCTCCTGAGAACAGAGGCTCTGTGTGCCATGGGACTTCTGCAAGACCAAAGGACATCAGGGTCAGGGCCTCTGGAGGGGCCCAGGATTTACCACGGAGTGGAGCTTCTTGGAAAGAGCTGGAGGAAGATGTGCTGAGCATGGCTAGTCACCTTCAGGGGTCCAGGATATTCCAGTGACTGCTGACGACAGACAGCCTACTTGCTCAGCCCCTTTCCACCAGCATGGGGGCTGTCAGGTTCCTGTGTTCTCAGCTGGGCTTTCAGCAAAAGCTCCTGCCCACTATGGCTCTGGATTCCTTTTATGATTTAGAGATCTCTCATTCAAATGTCTCTCTGGCACAATGTTCCAGAAGCAGTTCAGGTCCCAAGTGTTTTGGGCAAGAATAGTCAGTCATACGTTTTGGGGGGACATGATTCTACCTGCAACAGAAGGCAGCTTGGATGGAGAGATCTCTCATCCTCCTGCAGGAGCATCTAGCACCATCTGTGGGAAGGTAGCATATCAGGTCAGGCAGAGCATGGGGTCAGGTAGATCATGGGGTTGGGCAGGGCATGGGATCAGATAAATCATGGGGTCAGGCAGGGCATGGGGTCAGGTAGAGCATGGGGTCAGGCAGGGGATGGGGTCAGGCAGGGGATGGGGTCAGGTAGAGCATGGGGTCAGGCAGGGGATGGGGTCAGGATGACTGCTGACGACAGACAGCCTACTTGCTCAGCCCCTTTCCACCAGCATGGGGGCTGTCAGGTTCCTGTGTTCTCAGCTGGGCTTTCAGCAAAAGCTCCTGCCCACTATGGCTCTGGATTCCTTTTATGATTTAGAGATCTCTCATTCAAATGTCTCTCTGGCACAATGTTCCAGAAGCAGTTCAGGTCCCAAGTGTTTTGGGCAAGAATAGTCAGTCATACGTTTTGGGGGGACATGATTCTACCTGCAACAGAAGGCAGCTTGGATGGAGAGATCTCTCATCCTCCTGCAGGAGCATCTAGCACCATCTGTGGGAAGGTAGCATATCAGGTCAGGCAGAGCATGGGGTCAGGTAGATCATGGGGTTGGGCAGGGCATGGGATCAGATAAATCATGGGGTCAGGCAGGGGATGGGGTCGGGCAGAGCATGGGGTCAGGCAGGGGATGGGGTCAGGCATGGGTTGGGGTCAGGTAGAACATGGGGTCAGGCAGGGGATGGGGTCAGGCAGAGGATCGGGTCGCGGGGGTTGGGGCAAGGCAGGGGATGGGGTCAGGCAGAGCATGGGGTCAGGCAGAGCATGGGGTCAGGCAGGGGATGGGGTCAGGCAGGGGATGGGGTCAGGTAGGGGATGGGGTCAGGCAGAGCATGGAGTCAGACAGGGGATAGGGTCAGGCAGAGCATGGGGTCAGGCAGGGGATGGGGTCAGGCAGAGGATGGGGTCGGGCAGGGGATGGGGTCAGGCAGGGGATGGGGGCAGGCAGGGGATGGGGTCAGGCAGGGGATGGGGGCAGGCAGGGGATGGGGTCAGGCAGGGGATGGGGTCGGGCAGGGGATGGGGTCAGGCAGAGCATGGGGTCAGGCAGAGAATGGGGTCAGGCAGGGGATGGGGTCGGGCAGGGGATGGGGTCAGGCAGAGCATGGGGTCAGGCAGGGGATGGGGTCAGGCAGGGGATGGGGTCAGGCAGGGGATGGGGTCAGGCAGGGGATGGGGTCAGGCAGGGGATGGGGTCAGGCAGGGGATGGGGTCAGGCAGGGGATGGGGTCAGGCAGGGGATGGGGTCAGGCAGGGGATGGGGTCAGGCAGGGGATGGGGTCAGGCAGGGGATGGGGTCAGGCAGGGGATGGGGTCAGGCAGGGGATGGGGTCAGGCAGGGGATGGGGTCAGGCAGGGGATGGGGTCAGGCAGGGGATGGGGTCAGGCAGGGGATGGGGTCAGGCAGGGGATGGGGTCAGGCAGGGGATGGGGTCAGGCAGGGGATGGGGTCAGGCAGGGGATGGGGTCAGGCAGGGGATGGGGTCAGGCAGGGGATGGGGTCAGGCAGGGGATGGGGTCAGGCAGGGGATGGGGTCAGGCAGGGGATGGGGTCAGGCAGGGGATGGGGTCAGGCAGGGGATGGGGTCAGGCAGGGGATGGGGTCAGGCAGGGGATGGGGTCAGGCAGGGGATGGGGTCAGGCAGGGGATGGGGTCAGGCAGGGGATGGGGTCAGGCAGGGGATGGGGTCAGGCAGGGGATGGGGTCAGGCAGGGGATGGGGTCAGGCAGGGGATGGGGTCAGGCAGGGGATGGGGTCAGGCAGGGGATGGGGTCAGGCAGGGGATGGGGTCAGGCAGGGGATGGGGTCAGGCAGGGGATGGGGTCAGGCAGGGGATGGGGTCAGGCAGGGGATGGGGTCAGGCAGGGGATGGGGTCAGGCAGGGGATGGGGTCAGGCAGGGGATGGGGTCAGGCAGGGGATGGGGTCAGGCAGGGGATGGGGTCAGGCAGGGGATGGGGTCAGGCAGGGGATGGGGTCAGGCAGGGGATGGGGTCAGGCAGGGGATGGGGTCAGGCAGGGGATGGGGTCAGGCAGGGGATGGGGTCAGGCAGGGGATGGGGTCAGGCAGGGGATGGGGTCAGGCAGGGGATGGGGTCAGGCAGGGGATGGGGTCAGGCAGGGGATGGGGTCAGGCAGGGGATGGGGTCAGGCAGGGGATGGGGTCAGGCAGGGGATGGGGTCAGGCAGGGGATGGGGTCAGGCAGGGGATGGGGTCAGGCAGGGGATGGGGTCAGGCAGGGGATGGGGTCAGGCAGAGCATGGGGTCGGGCAGAGCATGGGGTCGGGCAGGGGATGGGGTCAGGCAGAGCATGGGGTCAGGCGCTCTTTGGGATGAGTTGCCTGGGAGGTGGTGCAGCTGAGATGGGCTTTGGCCAGCTTAGCTACTGTCAGAGTCCAGATAAAAAGGGCCAAGACCTGGTAGAGGTGCCACCGCAGCAGTCCAACAAGGCAGGGCTTAGGGTAGGATCAGTGAGCACAGGAGGCTGAGCTGGAGGAATGGGTTGCTGGGGGCAAGCTGTAAGGGAGATAACCTGGCCCCGGTCTGTCTCAGACATGCTCCCACTTCCAGAGCCACACTGCTATGTCTTTTCTGCCATGATCCCGTCAAACCACGAGCCACAATAAACCCTTCCTACCTTAGGTTGTCATGTGTCTGTTATCTGGTCACAGAGACAAGATGAGGAACTAGTACAGAAGGCTATTTGGGCTGCAACAGTGTCATGTTGAAAAAAACCTGGTTCCCTGAACAGGCTGAAGAGGGGCAGTCTAGAGTCCCCAAAGGCTGATAAAGTAACACTATGAAAAGCCTTCAGTGGGCTGCAGATGCCAGGAGAGCAAGATCCACAAGGCTCCCTACCCTCACCTGGCAAGCCTGTGAGTGAACAAATGAACACAACAGGTGGCCCAGAGCTCTTCCTGACGGGCACATCATAGACTAGTTTTTGTAGGAAATTGATTGTCACTGGTACACAGCAAGAGGGTGATTTCTAGATGCAAAGTCACTCAAGAGGAAATGTTTCCTTACTGGAACATTCTAGCACTTTGCACTGAGAAATCTTTATGAGATCAGATTGTCTATTACAGTCTTTAGCATATTTTCCCAATTATTAGACAATTCATAGACTTGGATGCTATGTCTTAAATTTGTAAAACTTCTCAGAAAGACAAAGTCAGCATTGGTTTTGCGTAAATTTTGATGATGAACATATTGCCATAAAAATTCCCCAGCCATGGGGTACAGAGATGACTCAGCAGTTAAGAGCACTGGCTGTTCTTGCAGAGGACCCGGGTTCAATTCCCAGCTCCCACATGGAGGCTAACAACCATCCATAACTCCAGTTGCAGGGAATCTGACACCCACTTCTGACCTCCGGTGGCACTGCATGACTCAGATGCACTTACACACATGCAGGCAATACACTCAAACACATAAAATAAAAATAATAAATAAAATTAAAAAATTCCCCAGTCAGCAGCAGTGCCAAAGGCACACTTCTCGGATATTTAGAAAACAGAGCATCACTTGCCTCTACAGCCTAAAGAAAGTTCTAGCAATTGTCGAGTGTGCTTTGAAACAGATGGTGTTTTCTTGGAGGGCTCAAACAGAGAAAAAGCATTTCTGCTAAGAAACGTGGGATCAGATGGTCACTTGAAAGCTGGTTTTTGGAGACTCGGGGATTCACTTTCGCTTGAGCAGTCAGCCCACTGGGGTGGGCTGTGGTGTTAGTGTGCCTTGAGGTGGCTGAGTGACAGCAGACGTGGCCCACTGCGTGCCAGGCACAGAGGATGAAATAATCCTAACAGTAGTGCCAGGATGCTGCACCAGAGGGTCACAGTGACATCAGTCCCACAGATGAGGAGACTGAGACACAGGTCAGGAAGATGTTTAACGTCACAAAGCTCAGAATGAACAAGTTTGGAGTCCGACAAAGGAAACCTTCAGCTTTGGAGGTACTCTCTGAATCCTAAGGTGAGCCCAGTCCTCAGAAGCACAGAGAAGGGTACTAGGCAGAAAGGAGGACAAACAGGGCCGCACCCTCCCTGGCCCAGGCTCCTGCTCATTCCCCAGGGAGCTCTCTCCCTCCCTTCGTCCCTTCTCAGCCTGTAGCTCCCAGCCTGCACCCTGTTATCACCACTGTGTATAAACCTCAAGTTTGCCAGGGTGCTAAATCAGTCATTGCTGGCTTTCCCATCCTTCCCCGAGACCCGATCCAGTCGGTGTTCTCATTTCCTTTCTGTGGCTGTGATAAACCACTCTGACCAAAAGCAGCTTAGGGGAGGGAAGGATTTTTTGGCTTCTGTTTCCAGGTCACAGTCTATCACTGAGAGAAGCAGGGCAGGAACTCAAGCAAGAACTGAAGTAGAAATCACAGAGGAATACTGTTTGCTAGCTTGGTCCCAGGCTCATGCTTAGCTACCTGTTTTTATAGAGCTCAGGACCCCGTGCCTAGAGATGGTGCCACCTGCAGTCGGGCCCTTCTGCATGCCTACAGACCAATCTGATCAGTTACTCAGCCAAGATGCTGTTTTCCCAGGTGATCCTAGGTGGTGTCAAGCTGACAATTAACGCTAATTAGGACATTCCCATTCTGAGATGATGAGAAATCTGCAGTGTTATTTTTTAAAAACTTTTTGCTGTGCTAGGAATTGAACCTAGGGCATCACATATGGTAGGCAAGCACTCTACTACTGAGCTGTATTTTTACATTGATTTATTGATTGAAAGATGGATTGAGATAAAGTCCCATGAATTCCAGGCTAGCCTCAAACTCACCATGTAGCAGGGAATGACCCTGAAGGTCTGACCCTCCTGCGTCTACCTCCCAGGAGTTGGATTTACAGGCATGCACCACCATACCTGGTTTATGCAGTTCTGGGGTTGAACCCAGAGTCTTGTGCATGATAGGCAAGCACTCTACCAACTGAGTGACATCACAGCCTTCTGTTCAATTTCTGAGGCTGCTTTATGTGGGCTAAGCTAGGAAACTGTGTTTTATCTTTAAGCACCCAGCCACTCTGTAGTTCTCCATTCTCCAGGGAGGGTTCTGGAAACATCCTCATAAGCCCACCCCGTTGTTGTGGGCAGACCCCCAGATACGCCCACATTGGCATTTCTGCATTTACTTAAACATCTTACTCCTGGGTCTTGACTCCATGAAGGTACATACTAACACTGTTACTTTGAGTAGAGCTGCTGGCTACCCGAAGTCACCTCTGGTTGAAGATGGCCCTCTTCGCTCCTACACTCTGTGAGGAATGTTCAAGAAACAAGGGTAGTTCCCCAGCCAACTGATCTCTTGGGTAAGCCCTGAGCCTACCCTCCTCCCTACACAGGCTATTTTCCCTCTCCTTGGAAGATGTTCAGAAGAGCGTTGGGCTCCCTCCCCTCTGCAGCACACTGGCTGTGTCTACCTGTTCCCATCACTGCTCTCCTGTTGGGGATGGGGACAGCTTTGCTCATCCCAGCCTATGGCCGCCCACCTACTGCAAGCCCATGATGCCTTGGGAGCCTCCATCTGTCCATGCAGTCCTTGATTTAGAAAAGGGGCATTCGTGCCGCCCAGGGCTTTTCCTCATGCTTCACATCAAAACAGGCGGCCCTATGGCCACCCACGCTTCGTGGAAGAAGCCAGGCCTTCCTGGTCCCCAGGGAGGTCACCCCCCTGAGCAATGGTGATGCACAGCCAAGCAGATGGTTGCCAGGGAGACAAGATGTGTGAAAGCTACCCACCCTCCACACTTCCTGTCTTCTGCCTTCCTTCTCTGTACAGAAAGCTCAGCCCTGACATGGCCCACCCTCCCTGTCACATGATGAGGATGGTATGACCCTAAGTCCTTCCCTGCTCCTCTGCCATTGGTCTGATCACCCTCCACCATCAAGCAATCAGAGCATTTCTACATTTCACAGCTCTCATTATTCCAGTCTCTTAGTGCAGATATTAGTGGGCCCCCCTCCCCATGAAGGTGATCAAGAATGATAATGTGAAAGTGAGGCGTGCCCAGGAATCCATGCATTGGAACAGAGGGCAGCCACACTCTGATGTTTGCCCCAGCCAGCAAAGTTCATGAGTTTGAAAGAAAAAGTCTTTTCTGGAAAAAACCGCATGAAGAAGGAATGCAGGATTCCACAGGCAGCCAGAGCTCATGCTCACTCTGCAGGTGGCTTCTAGTGTTGAGGAGCCCACCTGCCTTTCCACTTGCCATGACATTTCACAGCGTCAGTAGGCTCCTTATGCAGAGGGACTTGTAAGGAGAAAGTTCACATCACGGCGCCCGTGTTTTCAGACAGGAAAAGAACTCCGACATTAAATAAATGAAGCTAAATTGAGATACATTTTCTGGAAAATTCAAGTGTGAAAATGTTATGATTTTGGTATGCACTATGTAAAATCCATATTGCTTTTTATAAAAACCTGTTCTTGGCATAAAAACACAGTAAGACTACATGGGTATTTACTTCACCTACTTTATGACGTGCTCAGGAGGACAGGAAATTGTATTTCTACCACTAGAGTCTTGGGGTCAAGCGTCTGGGAACAGAGCACAGTGTCTCAAATGTGACATTAGTTCATACGATTTGAGGTGAAGATGGAATGCATGCTGAGGGGTGGGATGAGCCTCCTCGAAGAGCTGCGCACTCTGGCTGTCTCCACAGAGCTGCACACACTCTGTGCATGGTCCTTGGCTTCCCAGATCATGTGCAGAGACACTTGGCAGTCATAGCTTTGATCCCTCCACTTTATTGCTTCCAGACACGTGTACCAGATCCCCCCACCCCCCCACCACCAAGTGGACACCCTAAAGACCCAACTCATCAACTTTCTGCCACATTGTTATGTACCATTTAATTTTAATTTGATGACTATGAGTGTTTTGCTTGCATGTATATAAGTGCACCCATGTCCTGCTATGCCCACAGAGGCCAGAATAAGGTGCTGGATCCCATGGAACCAGTTATGGATGGTTGTTAGCGGCCATGTAGGTGTTGGGAATGGAACCCCAGTCCTCTGAAAGAGCAGCTAGTACTCTCTTTTTTTTTTTTTCATCTTTTTGAGACAGGGTCTTCCTGTAGTCCCAGCTATCCTGGAACTCACTATGTAGACCAGGCTGGCCTTGAACTCACAGAGATCCACCTGCCTCTGCCTCCCGAGTGCTGGGTTTAAAGTCGTGTGTCACCATGCCCAGCCAGTGCTCTCATTTTAAAAGAATGCAATGTCACCAAGAAGTCTGCTGACAAACTCTACTCTCTGGGCAAGAGGGCAATGCCCACTGTAGCTATGGCTATTCTTGGTGAGGGACACAGAGTAGTTTCCAGAGGTGTTCATCTCAGTCCATCAAAACAACAGCAAGTCTCTCTAGGCTGACTTCAGCACAAGGGGCTGACTTCAGCACAAGGGGCTGACTCCAGGGCAACTGTTGAAAATCCTAAGTATGCCTGAATCTTCAGTGTCTCTATAACGGCTGATCCTCTACCAGTATGAGCCAGAGGAGGTCATGGCAAGGGCGGAACTCAATTAGTGAGATCTAATGAGGCCCCTCCTGAGGGTTGTGGGTGGCTCACCTCTGTGTGTGTGTGTGTGATACTCTAAGTCCCCCAGAAGGGCTTAACTGGGCTCGGATGTGAGGCCATGCTAGGGAGACTCTGGTGGAGAGCTTAATTCCTTGGAGTAGGGGTTGCTGGTTTCCAAGGAAAAAAGATGCTGCCTCCTCTCTCTGCACCAAGAAGGGGCACTCCTGCCCTCATGAATGTCAGGTCCCTATTGATGGCAGGGAGTGTCCCACAAAGACAACTTTGCTTTCTTTCAGGAAGCCCAACTGTGCTTTCCTGCGGAGGAAACTAATTAATTAGCAAGTGGACCAGAGGCTGCGCTGTGCAATCACTGGACCAAGTGTTGCCACAAACTCGTTACACATTGACAGGAACTTCTGTTTCCTGCTGCACTTTCACCCAAATGATCTGAGCTCAGGAGCATACTTGTCTACCTGAGGTCGCTGCCCATGGCTTTGAACCAGGCCCCTAGACCGCTCCGTTTATCAGTCCATTTCCCTAATGAGCAAGTACAGGAGTGTCCTTACCGCAGCAGCAAAAACTCAGCACCCTGTGTGCGACCCAGCGGGTGAGCCTCAAATAGGATCTTAAAATGCGATGTTCCCCCTGTGGAGAATTGGACCTTTATGTCCTGAAAATCTTAATGACCAAACTCTGTAAGAAACTATAACCAGGCTAGGGCACATTTGCCCTGAGAACACCCTTTGGATTGTTTTGTGCAGTATCTGCTAATGAGGCGCTAATGAGGTAGCAGGCTGGAGGTGCAGAAGCGGGCATCCACTCAGCAAAACAAGGGCTCCTTCCCCTCCCTGCCAGGAGGGGGCAGGGGGCCCCGGAATCTGGATCCCTGGACTCTAGATGACTCAGCAGGCAGCTCACCACCCTGATTTCAAGGACCCCAAAGAGTCTGAGTCATTTCAGGGAGTAGGATGCACTGAGCACAAGTCATCCCAACACACTTAAGAATCAGTCTGTTTTCAAAAATCTCCTCCACGGCACGCTTCACATTGGAAATTCAGCAGCCACCAGCAGAAGCTGGTTCTAAGAGGCCTGTGCACCTCTCTGCCGGACCTCTGTGGTCCCAGCTGGCTCTGAACGCTCTCTACACCTGCAGGTACCTGCCTCCTGCATGCAGGGAAGGGATTCCAGGTCCCAACCAGAACCAGCCAGAGCTTTCCCTTCCATGGCCTGGATATGACTCTCCTTTCATCCCACGCCAGCCTCCTCCAGCTGCCCCCTCCGTCACCCACATTCTCTCCCTCCTCCACCCTCCATTAATACAGCGTCTGTGCAATTCAGGACCCCAAGTACACAAGAAAACACCACACAACGTGCCGTGACTAGAGGAGAGGAAAGGCTTCTTAAAGCTTCAGGGCCATGGAATGTCTTTCAAAACTCTTTCAAATCCGCCGGTGGTACTCAGGTGCTGTGAGCAGCTAGGGCTAGTTTCAGTGTGAATGAAACCCAGCACACTTTTTCTGTTTGCAATGTAACTGGGCAGGCATGGAAAGCTTAGCCAGTGTTGTCAAAACAAGTTGGGGCCCTCTGTACAAAACATAGTGTTCTAGTATCAGAAAACAGTCTTCAGATTACAATCAGCAAGGAAGTCAATTCTAATTTCAATGTCTGGAAAGCTGAAGCACTGACCAGACAAAATCGAAAGGAACTTCTCTTTAGGGAACTGGGAGGTTATGGCCTTAGGTCACTTCTGTGAGTGATGTTCTGACAGCAGTTCTTTAATCTGTCTGGCAACATAGGCTTTGTTTTTCGAGTAAGAATTAAGTCAGGAACATAATTCCGTCTGATTCTAGAGGCATCCTTACAAGCCTTCAGGCAATATCTTCTTTATAATAAAGGTCGTGCCAGTTTCTGCTCTGAGGACTTGTAGGAACCCCTTAAATCCTTACCTGGGCAAGACTTCCATAACCTCTCCTGCAGAGGCGGAAACTGAGGCAAAGTTTAAGCTGTGCAAGGCCACACAGCTAGCTAGGAGACTTCAGAGCTGTCGCTGATGCTCCTGCCAGTTTTTATGCCATGCTGCAGTGAAATTCCAGATCTCGACAGCTTTACTCATGACTCACTACTGAGGTCTGCATTATGAGTACCGCGCAACTCCGTACTCAGCACCCACTGCGTGCTCATTTATGGAACAGTGAATTTTTCCCGTTCCCTGAAGGGAGGCCCTTACACCGCTGAAAGGAAGGCCCACACACTACCATTTCTCTGCACGGCCCATGTGGTAATTCCCACGTGGGACCTGGGATAATTCTCACTCAGGAAGTAAGGACAGTGGCAATGTTACAAATGGAGAATTAGGGGCAGATAATTTCTCTGTGACAGCTGAGGTAGCACTCTTCACAACCCTCGCCTAGTCCTGGAATCAGACTGGACCCCATGATGCTTGAACTTTCTCCAGACACAGCAGCCCCTAGTGGGCTCTTGGAATCCTGCAGTATCTCTCCCATGAGCCTTGGGTGTTAGGTGCTCCAACCTTACTGGGCTACACACCAGCTCTGTGCTGGTCAGGCACTCGACACAAACTGTTAGTATGCTGACCTGATGTACCATTAGACCTCACAGACATGCCATCTCCACCCCATAATCTGTGTTTCAACCACACAGCTCCCTAGAACATGTCTTTCATAAGGGACCAACTTAAAAACACTGGAGTTTCACAATAAATTCTTTCAACTTTGTTGAAAGTGCTAAGGCAGCAGGTGGCTGTTTGCTGGTGACAGTTGTTGTGGAGGGACCTCTGTGGACGGGAGACGCCAAAAGGAGCTGATCAGTTAGGATCAGAGCAAAACAGGGTCTTCTGGACACGACAGGACCGTTGCACTTGTGAGCTCACAGCAGCTGTGGCTACCTGCACATGACCTCCACAAGATCAAACTAGTCAACATTCTGGAATGGAGGAGGGAAGGGCTCACGAACCCCCAACCCTACGTGGGTTCATATGGACAGCAGATGGCTTCTGGGAGAGGGAGAGTCAGTTTTCTCTAAGGCTGTAATCCCTGGGGCTCCAGTGGATAGCTTCACACCCACGAGTATGCGGGCATCAAACACTGGATTTGGTAGGTTATTTTAAAAAAGGAGGGCATGTAGTTAGGATGGGGGTGGGGAAGTGGGGGTAGATCAGGAGGAATGAGAGAGAGGAATGGGGGTGAATATGATCCAAATTCATTGAATGAAATTCTCAAACAATTAATAAAAATGTATTTTAAAAGAGTTAAAGAACAAGTCATCCAAACTGCCCTTTTTAGTGGGAAAGCTAATCCAGGTGTATTTTGACACTGACAGAAAATTAATCCCTCTAGCTTTGTCACTGATATTTTCTTTGGCTTCCATTAAGAGTCATAGACTAACAAAAATTAACCTTATTCATACCTCATATTCGAAGAGACCCATCAGTTTCTCCCTGGCTTTGCTTGCAGCTTCTTGTGTTACTGAGGGCATTTCTGTGTCAATGTACTCAATATTACATTAGCTTTGCTGCTGTAGACGATGGAATCACAGAGGCAGAAAATGGTAACGGCCTGGCTATTTTTGAGCTCGAGACGCCAGGGAACATCAGTGTTCCCTATCTCTGTCTCCTTTACAACTAGACTGGCTGCGTGGGCGCTTCCCACCCGTGGGAGGCCAGCAGAGCAGTTTGAGTCTTTTGTGGGTGCAGGCAGGTAGGGGCTGTTGCGTTCCCTGATCTCCATCTATGATTTGTGAATCTGAGGGCCAGGGGCCCAGGAGGCTCCATGACACAGGAGAGCACACCCGCATCTCTGCACTGGACAGGACAAGAACTCACTGGCCAGGCCTGCTCACCCACGGGACCAGAAGTGAAGCTGGTTCTAGCGCAGTGTGCACAGAGAGACTCTGGATGGGGAACTGAGGGCCAAGGGCAGGGACAGGAGCACAGCCACTTCCAGAGTGGTAAGGACTGCCTACACTGAGTGTGGAGAGGCTTTGTCTCTACCCAGCGTCCAGCACAACGATGCTTGTATGTAACTACCCTAGCTTAGGGAGTCCGCTTTTCCATGGAGAGACCAGAGAGAAGAGGAAGAGGAAACGGTAGGCGATGCTCACGTCCACACACAAAGGACAAGGACACTGAAGGCATTTCTGGACGATGGTCACAGCCACACCAGCAGGTACTCGGCAAGGGAGGGCGTGACAAGATGCCCAAAGGAGAGGGAACAGGAACATCTGGCAAGAGCGGGCAGGAGAATCTGCACTTGCCAAGGCTGGAGGACACAGGGCACACTGGGTTCCACCAGGGTAGCCTTTGGCAAGAAGGACATTGCTAATGTTGTTGAACAGGCTTGCACCTGGTGCACGAGGCCATGTGGGAAAGGTTCTTGGGGTAGTGAGAAAAAGTCATTCTGAACATCCCATCCCATCAGAAGCTCCTGTCTGGGTGTCAATCCCAGTGAAGCCTGCCTGTGTGCTCTGTGGTGTGCTCACAGAGGCCAGCACCCATGTTCATATGAGTGAACACGGGTGCTGTCCCAACATGCCTCACAATGGTGGGGTTCCCGTTAGCCTTGTTAGGTGCTTGCTTCAGTGGGCTTGACAAACACAACTACCAATCACTAATTGTTCTCGGATGTGACCACAAGGTAAAACCACACACACCCCATACAAAGAACAAACAAGGGGTGTTTATGGGGACGTCCTCTAAACAACCTTAAAATTCATACTAAACTTCTCAACAAAATAAATACCCAAACTGAACGTGCTGTCTGGCAGCTGAGGGCAGAGGACAGGGACCTCTCGTTTGTTCTCTTTCTTCTCATGTCACGCCCATGGGATGTCCTGATGGACAGTCTGACAAGGCTTCAAGGGAACACAGCCACGAACAAAACTCCTCGTAGCCAATTCTCAGTTACTAAAACACCATGACTGGTAAATTTGATGTTCAGAGAAAAACAGAAACTTCAGACTACGTGGCATGCACATGGTGCCAGGAGTAAAGCTGTTTTGACCTTGGTGTCAGCCAGAGAATGTCCTTGCACAGAGTGTGGCTTTGTGGCTAAAAATGCCCAGCGCTGCAATCACCACGCACTCAACACCCTCCAGCTTTCTCTGATGATTCATGATCTCGCTGTACCTCAAGGGCACTAGCTCTGTTTGGCAATATCTGTTGAGTGTCCTCTAGGAGAAGGGTCTGGGCTTGTCCAAGGAGTCCCATGATCCTGCGGAGTTTCTTCTGGTGGTGATATTTGGGGATATTCTAATGAATTTCTCTACATGGTTGAACAACGTCCACTGGCGATTCCCTGGGGCAGCTGTGGTATCCCCCAAGAAAGCCCCCAGAGCCAAGGTGGCCTCTTCTGACCAAATCACCCGTTGCCAAGCCCTCAGCAGCTGAACTCCAGGAGGGCACCGGCAAAAGCAGCAGTCTCTCTGTCCTCTTGGTGACCTCTACGTGCTCTTCAAGGCCTCCTGTGGATGGGGATGCAGCCAGGAGTGGGCGAGCTCCCGAGATCATGCTAGGGAAACCAGCCACTTCTGATAAGGACTTCAGAACGTTAAAGAGACGAATGGATGAACACCCAGGATGTGTGCGGTAGTTCAGGGGAAGTAACACACATTGCACCCCAGCACCCTGAATTTGGAATTTTGTCCAAGGTGGGATTTAAGTCTGTCCTAGCTTTCTTGTTAACTGAGAACTTAATATCATACAAGAAGCACTGAACTCCTGGTTTACAAGTGACCTTGGTGACCTTTCTTGACACAGATTACTATGCGATTTAAGTCCCAAGAACATTCCGGAATGAAACTCATATAAAATCCTATTATAAACCTGTATCACCATACCATGGGCCAATGATTTTGCTGTTCACACCGGTGCAGACAAAGGGTGTCACATGTCACATGGTCCCTAAGAGTCTATCCCTAAGACACCTTATGCACCTCTGCAGTTACTCACATGGCTCTCTTGCTTCCGGTAACCTCTGTTCCCTAAATTCATCATGTTTCCCTATCTTCCACATTTAAAATACAGTAATATTTTCAAGGCTCAAAATATAAATGATTTGCTCACCCAAGTCCATAGTAAAAACTTCTGGAATATTCTGCAGTGCTTTCTAAAACATACTCTGTCTCCGAATGTCATGACTTACTGATTTAAAAAACGGCAGGAAAGTGGAAAAATAAAAATGAAGAAAATTAAGATTGAGTACAATGCACCAATTTTAACTAAAACTGTGCAGAAAAATAACATGCAAAGAAAATATTAATAGCTGAAAAAGGATGATTTACTGCTATGCGTTGCTGAAGGACAAAGTGACTTAGTGTCCTTCTTTACATCGTTCCACTGAACTTGATGTACAAGGCCGGTTGATACCATTGCGTTATTTTTATTAAGACCCGATTTTTAAAAAACAGCCTTTCACAGTATGTTTCAGAGCTGGAAATGTTGGAAACATTTCCCTGCCGCAGAGATGTTAACACTTCCTTCAGCCTTACTGTGAGTTTCAATTTAAGGGTAAAGTGTGGAGGCCCCATTAGTTGCTATGGGGAGTGTCCCACAGGAATTGTAGGGGGGCTTGGTCTGCCCTGAGTGCAGCTGAGTGAGGGGCGGGTGGTTTTTTAATTCCCAAACAAGATCACCTGTCCAGCCCTGCAGGATGGGCTGACTTCTGTCTAACTAGAGGTTTATTGAACTCAGACCCTAGAAGTCCTACTTGATGCTGCTCCAACACAAGACCTCGTGGAAGGAAAAAGATGCCCTTGGAAAGTTTTGCTACACAGAAAGAAGAGTGTGCCAGGCCTGGCTGCTCCTGGAGAGGGTGTAGCCTGGTTGAGTCATGTTGCCCTCAGGAGCCCGTGGAAACAGTGCCCTTGTCCTGCCCCTCAGGATTCCAAGTCCTCTCATTCCTTACGCTCGTCCCTTCCAGAAAAACCTACATGATCTGTTGGCTCTAAAGCCGAATGCAAATTAGAGGCTTGGTTTTCAGCACCTAAAGTACAGACCCAGCATCTGCCGGGCAAGCCCCCACTCCTTTCCTGATGCCTCTTGGGGCAGTTTATTAGGTGTCCTTCATACAACTCCTCCCACATTTGGGTTTGGGGGTCCTGGACTGCAGCTGTGTTGGACGACACTGAGCAAGACCCAGATTGGAAGCCCTGGAGTTTCTTCAGGCATGGAGATGGCATGGGACCATCCAAACAGTCCTGAGGGCAAGTGACAGTCATCCTTGCTTATGAATGTCCAGCCACGGATACCCATTAGGGGTAAGAGACGGTGCTGACTCCACACTCCTGTGGAGTCTGCTGGGTTTATGGGTTTACCCATTTACCCAAGTGAGGATCCTGCAGGGCTGGAATGCTCCACGGCTGGTTTGCTGAAGGTGAGAAAGCCCAGCGCAACCCTATGCTGTCCGGTGTTCTCACAGCTGCGGCAAAGGTGAGGCTGGAGACCTCGCCTAGGATGGGGCGACTGAAATGCTTTCAACTGAGATTAGATCCAGTGAACGAACATGCGCAACACGAGCAAAATGAAGCGAATAAATACGAGGAAATGGTCTGAGCTGCTGGGTAGAACTATTTCCATTTGCCGACCGTGATGCTAGAAAACACAAGCACACAGCAGTAGTTATGGCAACACACCCAGGCCACAGACTGACTCAGCCCTGCAGACCGCACTTTCACAGAAAGAGAAATCCTTTCTTAGAATAGCATGCAGGGAAGGCCAAGGGACACGGGGGAGAGGAAGATGCCTTGTGCCTATCGCCGTATTTGTATGGCCATTTGAACACGTATGGCTGAAGTGTGGGAAGTCACCAGAGCCACAGAGGCCACACGCCATCCTGCAGGGTCAGTGAGGTGGTGCCGGCTCCTCTCCATGGGAGAAGGCTGGCTCTGCTCACCTGAGCCTTATGGTTTGGAAAGGGCTCTGGAGATGACCCACCAAGGTGCTGCAGACGAGGAAGCCTTGCAGGGACCCTGGGCCCATCCCAGGGATCAGGAGGCAGGCACTGCAGCGAGGATTGCCACCACAGTGGCTTCTGAGGAACTGTCTCAACAATCCCTGCAGGGAAACTGGGTTTCTCTTGATTTCACTAAAGAAAGGGCCCTTTCTACAAGCATTGTAAACAAAGGTAACGTACACTACACTGAAGTTCTCGTCCAATTATACTGGAAATAAATTTACATTTCACATGACCTAAGTGCTAGATTCCTCAACTTCCTACAAAGATTTGAAATTTGATTGATCCTCTTAAAAATCTGGTAGCTAAAGAGTTTTCAAGCAGACACTGAATTTTTAACAAACAAATAATTTTAACCATAATTAATGGCTTTCAGAGCCCCATGACACACATTTAGAGATCAGAGGGGTGTTTTAAATACTGACATTCTCTAATGCAATTTTATAACCTAGCACCAGAAAAGAAAATCAAGCCAATTAAAAATACCACAAGTAGAATTGTGTGTTCATGTGTGTATGCATGTGTATGTATGCATGTGTATATGTGTATGTATGCGTGTGCACCCATGCATGTGTGCATGTGTATCAATGCATGTGTATGTGCAGGTGTACATGTCTGTACAGATGCACAAAGGCCAGAAGATGTTGGATGTCCCGCTCTACCACTCACTACCTTATTCCTTCAAGACAGGGTCTCTCCCTGAGCCTGGAGCTAGGCGGTCAGTCAGTCCCACAGGTCTTCCTACCTCTGCCCTGCCCCCAGCACTGGGATCACAGGCACAGGTGGCCATCACGGCCTTTTATGTGGGTGCTGGGATTACAGGCACAGGCGGCCATCACGGCCTTTTATGTGGGTGCTGGGATCACAGGCACAGGTGGCCATCACGGCCTTTTATGTGGGTGCTGGGATTACAGGCACAGGCGCCATCCACAGCCTTTTATGTGGGTGCTGGGATCACAGGCACAGGTGGCCATCCACGGCCTTTTATGTGGGTGCTGGGATTACAGGCACAGGTGGCCATCCACGGCCTTTTATGTGGGTGCTGGGATCACAGGCACAGGCGGCCATCCACAGCCTTTTATGTGGGTGCTGGGATCTTCACTCAGCTTTTCACGTTTCTGCAGCAAGTGCTCTTACCCACTGAACCACCTCCTCAGTTTTAGAATGTATTTTGTATGGAGGAGTGTTCTATCTGCATCTGTGTAAGTGCATCACATGCATGCAGTGCCTATGGAGTCCAGAAGAGGGTGTTGGAGCCTCTGAAGATGGAGTTATGGATAGTTGTGAGTTGCCATGTGGGTGCTGGGAGCTGAACCTGGGTTCTCTGCAACAGCAGCCAGTACTCTTAACCACTGAGGCATCTCTCTAGTCTCCAGAATGGGATTCTTAAGAGACCAAAGTTGAAAACTCTCAGATAAAAGCCATTTTTCTCCCCAAGGGAAAGAAAAGTTTATCCAGTGCACTGCAAGGGGCACAGAGATGTGTAGTGACAGGAACACCACCTGCCCCAGTGATCAGTCTTTGGTAGGTCAATAACATGATGGGCATTGCCAGGAGTCAGCCTGTGATGACGCAAAATGATTTGATGTGGTAAAACCAAAGAAAGTCATGACCAGGGCCCATATTTGAGAGACTGCCATGGTCAGAGGATAAAAGGGGGGGTATCCTGTATTGATATTAGGATTGAGTTGGGGCTAAGTATGGGAAATCAGAGCCAAATGTACGTCAGTGTGGCCAAGAAACACTAATAGTTACACAGAGGATCACTTTGATAATAGAAGTTGCACGTTAAGTGCATTGCTGGGCCTGTGGTCAAATTTCTCTCATGTGACTATATCAACAAGTATTGCAGCTCTTCAAAGGAAGGATCATCTATCCATTACCTCCTCTCTAGGAATCACTGTGTCTATCATTTTCTTTGAGTGTGGGGTTCTGTGCAGCGGGGTGAATGCTTTTCATCTTTGTGGTAGGCACCTTATGCCCAGCAATGAAGTGTGCTCAGGGGCAGGAATGGGATTATTGGAGCCTGTGTCTGCTTCAAGATTCAGAACTTTGTCCCAACCCCATACAACAATAACACAGTAGAACCAAGACACAGGTGAGGCTCCTAAGCCTCCCCGCAGAGGCCTTGGCTTCGAGCTGAAGGGCAAGTGTTACAAGGTCTCCTAAGACTGCCGTCATCTTGCAGCAGGTGCTGAACCTTCTGCCTGACCCACATGCTCCCCGGGGCTGGTCACTCTCGATGGGAGAATGTCTTCGTTTTTATTACTTGCTTGAATTAAATCACAACAGTGATAGCAACGCTCTGACTTTGTCATCAATAGAATCCCAGCCCTTGGCAGGTCTAGGCAGGAGGATCGCCACAAGTTTGAGGCAAACCTGGGCTACATAGTGAGTTCCAGGCTAGCCTGAGCTCAGAGTGGAGCCCAGAAACAAACAAGCAAACAAAGGAACATATGAACAAATGAACAAAAAGGAATCCTTCATAAAAAAAAACAAAAAGTCGCTTCACAACCACCCACATTTGGAAATACCACGGAGGCTCATCACTGTGAAATGGGGGACTGCTGGCTGTGCCTCTAAATTTTGACATTTAATGGGTCTGGAAAGTCTTGCTTTAAACTCATGTTTTAGTTCATCACCTCAAAAACATAGTAACAGTAGTTAACCAATTGCTTTCCTATATAATCTTCTGCATTTTATCTTGAGATTTAAGGGTGGTATTCTGGGAGGTGGTCGTGTTGGGGCCACGTGCTGCAGGGAGGGGCTCCAAAGATCTCCAAGTTCTCCTTGCCTGGTCCCCAGGAATAATGGAGAGACCTCCATCTCTTCTGTTAATCAAAAGGCAGATGCCAGGATCCTTTTAAAACTAAATTACTAATAAAATCATCACCCTAATTCAATCCAGTAGAGTTCAAACTCACTTTTTATTAGGTTAGTTTTATTTATGAATTATGATAATGCCCTTAAAGGTTTATGTAATTTTATAGGTTGATACGGTTATAAAAACTCTGTTATATGAGTTCTCATCGGTTGCAATGCTTTACGACACCTGTTATAAAGGCGATCTAGGACCTGGAGTGCAGGTTTCAGAAGGGGCTGGGATCAGAAGCCCCTCCTGCATGGGGCTGGGGGGTTGCGTAGAGAGGTTTCCCCTGGAGGAGACTGCCTTGGGGGAGGAACCTCCTTGTGGCTGTGTGTGTGTGTGTGTGTGTGTGTGTGTGTGTGTGTGTGTAGGGGAAGCCTCCTTGCTGCTTTCCACTTCCTTCAGGACAAGCAGGAGGAGGGAAAGTGGGAGGAGAAGAAAGGAAGATAGGAAGGGAGAAGGTACAGAGCGCTCACACCAGAACACGTTCTCAGACTGCTGCCCGATTGCCTGTTGTGAGTGTAAGGAATGGAGAGAGACTGGCAAAGCATTTGCCTTGCAGCGGAGGTGGAGACAGGCAGCTCTCTAGGACTCACTCTCCAGTCTGCCTTACCTACTTGTCAAGTTCCAGGCCAGTGAAGAGACTGTGTCTCAGAATAAAGGTGACCAGTAAAAGACACCAGGGATTGTCCTCTGGCTACCACATGTACACACACATGCACACGCGCGCGCGCACACACACACACACACACACACACGCACGCCCCTCCACACACACACACACACGCACGCCCCTCCACACACACACACACACGCACGCCCCTCCACACACACACACACACACACACACACACACGTCCGTCTGCACATACACACACAAAGAAACTATGATTCAAGTACTACTCTGATTACTCTTAAAAAGTGGTATTTTAGGGCTGGTGAGATGGCTCAGTCGTCAAGAACATTGGCTACTCTTGCAGAGAACCCAGGTTCATTTCTCAGTACCCACATGGCAACTGTCTATTAACTCTAGTTCCAGGGGATCCAAGGGCCTCTTATGGCCTCTGTGGCACTGCATGACACAACACAGGTGTACTTACATACATAGAGGCAAAACACATATACATAAAACAAATATAAATAATTTTAAAATTGTATTTTCTAGGTTTATAGTATCCAACCACTTACAAGTCATGAATGCCCATGACAAGTTCAATTCCTGGTGGGTTTCTTCTATAATTATTTCTGTTTTCCCCTTGCTGGGGGCCAGGGAGGAGTTTGGCATGTCATTTACCTCCAAGGACCCTGGCAACCATTATGGGTCTGATATAATTACATCCAATTCCTGGCTGACTTCTAGAAATCCACAAGGAACCCCAGAAGTCACCAGAGGGAATGTGTGTTGGAAGGACACATGGTTCTAACAACTATGTGCACAAAATGTCCAAATCCCCCAAAATGTGGCCACTCTCTGCTCCCAGAACCGTATAATAAACTCTGTAAGTCCATATTTTGATTTTTGGAATATCTGATCTTCAAGAATAAAAACAGATTAGAAGATTCTCACAACACTTCTCTAGAGATTTTTGTCTACCATTCCCCAGTAAGCTGAACACATTTAACTTTAAGTGTGAACTCATCCATTACTTGATAGCATTTCCACATCTCCCTCAGCAAAAAACTAACACTTTTTTTTGGGGGGGGGTGCTTGACAAATATTGTGACGGGGAATTGGTATTTATTTTACAGAAGTTATTTTTAAAGTAGTAATTTCTTCAGTCTGAGTGATTTTACCAATGTAATAATTATCCTGAAAACAGCACTTCATTCTTGGGTTATTTTC
This sequence comes from Nannospalax galili, assembly GCF_000622305.1. NCBI lineage: Eukaryota > Metazoa > Chordata > Mammalia > Rodentia > Spalacidae > Nannospalax > Nannospalax galili. The sequence goes on along the minus strand of NW_008339846.1, from coordinate 1,890,530 downwards.
AGAGTCTTTAAAATGCCTTTCCCCTTTGTACAGAGATAAAATAAAACAGCAATAATTATCTTTCTCTTACAGTTTCAAAGAATTAAGGTACACTTACATTTCACCCAAGAGATGCAACATGCCTGTATGGGATTTGGGATAATACATTTGCTAGTGCTTCAGGCCCTCCCGCTGTGGGTCAGTCCTGAGTGACAAGCAAGGGAAGCACTATGTGACCGCAGAGGCCTCCTTACACATCCACAGGGAACAGCCCAGTGTTGAGTGCCACTTGGCTGGGTGGCTTCTGTTGCCCATGAGACAGCTCACGCCAGTGGATGGCTCTGGCCCTGGACATCTGGTGGTGGCTCAGCCCTGTCCCTTTGCCTCTAACACCTGACTTCACTCCTGCACCTGTTTCTTCCTCTGTGAAATGGGAATAGCAACAGTATCCACTTCACAGGCTTTTCCAGGATTTAATGAAATAGTCCATGGGAAGCATGTAGCAAGCAGTGGGCTCAGAGGATGTGGGGCAGATTAGAGGGATGAAGCCTCCCTGGGGTACTTAGGTAGCAGTTGAGCATTGTTAGAACACTGTTAAAGACTCCTAAATCACTGTTAATGTTAATGGAAGTCTTGATTGTAAGGACCCTTCCTAATGTTTATTTTTTCTTTCAAATAAATGAAGATGTTAAGGACTGGGACAATTTAACTCCTTAAATGACAGCTGTTGGACACTTATCTGGTGCTCCAGACGCAGATGCCCTGAGCCAAGTTTGATCAGCCAAGGAGCCTCCCGGAAGGAGCCTCCCGGACTGTCCTCATGGCAGCTTTGAACACCCCATGATGCCTTGAGGAGGTTGCGTGGCAATCACAAGCTGCTTGCTGCGGAAGAAACAAAACAGCTTGCACCGGACATCTCGCTATCACAGGCCTTGGTGAGCTTTAGAGGGAGCCTGTGGCCATTTTCACTTAGACCGGAGGGGAAGTTCTTCCCCTGGTGGCTCAGCAGGCCTGTGAGTGGTATGAACACAGGCATTTATATGCATGAGGCACTGCAGTGACGGGTACAAAAATGAAGGACTGCTACAACTGGCCAGCACCTTGGCCACGTCCACCTTTCTGGCTTGCTAGGCCAGAGTCAGAAAGGAGACGCCCCGTGTCCCCCCATGAGGGTGTTGCAACCTGGACCTCGCTCAGTAGCATTCTCTTGCCTACTTGATCTTTATCATTGGGATGTAGGCTGAACTGCTGACCTGAAGAAAGGACCGTGGTGGCAGTGGCAGGAGAGAGCTCAGAGAACAGCTGGAGGGAACCAGAGGTGGCCTGGAGGCCGACACATGAGAGCAGGACCGGCAGAGGGCTGTGAAGAGGAAGACATGAAGATGAGGCCTTGGTTGCTGGAAAAGTCCCAGGGAGCTGCCAAAGGGCCAGGTCTCAGGCACCCTAGGTCTGAGAACTGCAACACCGGCCACGGTCTAGGGCTGAGCACACTGACGCCTTAGGCTCGAAAGCTGTGAGACTTGCCACTGTAGCCCAGAGGGACCCAGCACCCGAGGCCAGTACTGGGCTGCAACGCTACATCGCCTGCTGCTGCCGTCCTCCACTATTGCTCACCATTGCTAGAGTCCGAGCTTTGTAACAGCTGCAGTGCCAGGGCCCTGACTGCTAAAGCCCACAGCGAACCTCCAATTAGTGGTTAGAGCCAGTAGGTCTCTGGCTTTCAAAGTCTGGAGTGATAGGCCCTTAGCAATCAGGGCTTGGAGCGGTAAGTTTCTGAGCCTGTCAGTCCAACCCATAGGCCTTGGGCACTCAAGGGCCCAGGATTGCCGGCACTGAAACAGTTTCTCTTTGCCTACCCACAAGACCCATATGGGTAGTGCAAAAGGACCCCTTTCTGATAACAGAAGCCAGCGATGACCATTCTTGACTCGCACATTGCACTGTAAAGGGGGAAAGAGGAGGGTGTGGGACATCTGCTCCAACAGACACTGTGATAAGAAGGAGCAGATTACAATGCAGCAAGACATGCAGGAAATGAATGCTTTCCAGTCAGTACAGAGGAAGTCATCCTCTTGACTGGAGGGGCTGAGGGAGGTGCTGGGGCACAGTGGCAGGGCTCTGAAGGACAGGCAAGGACTCTCCTGGTGAACAGGGCCAGGGGAAGCTCCAGGAGGAACGGCTGATGAGACCCCAGTGGGGGCCATGGAGAACAGAAGATTGCTGCTGTGGTGGGCAGTGCTGGGGGACTCAGGCTGTGCTGCAGGAGGCTCATAACCCATGGTATGCACAAAGCTGGTCTGCATTTTAGAGGAACCAGGCAGGTGCGTGAAGCCCGGGAGAACACACATGATGATCCCTCTTGCCTGTGTTCCCTGACCACAGCTGCCTTGCTGCTGAGGAAGGGCACGTCCAGTCAGCTCCTTTCCTGAGTCCACAGCCACGCCTACCTCTCACCTCCAGTCCTTCCTCCTGGCTTTCCCAATCTGATGTCATTGGTCCCTCTGCTCAGCGGAATCTACCTACTTTCCTCCTAGCCTCATGGGATTAATGAGCCGGGAAGAGGACGGGGGACAGCACACGGAATGGAGAAAAGCTGTCCTAGGAATGTCCAGGCTGACATCACTACAGCGCCCAAATCGTGGCCAACCCTTGGCAAGTGGGTGCTGACCGACTGAACGATGTGGGTGAGCTGACTGACCAGTGCCCACTCACCCGGCGGCACTCAGGAAGTAGGTGACCAGGCGGGAGAGTGCAGCTCCTGGTGGGAGGACAGCTCTCATCACAATGAGTTCTTTGTGGGCTGGTGGAAATGCCAATCTTTCTGCTTTTCAGCAACTAAGAGCTTTTCAGAGGAACAGGACGCTCAGTCAAGGCTTGACCACCTTAAGTTGGGTGTTGTTTTGGAAAATGCCATCCAGAGTGTTTGAAGCCTCTTCAGATTCCAGGCCCATTTAGCCCATGTCCCTAATAGATCACTGTCCATTGCCAGGCCTGTGGATATTCAATGAACAGGCACCTTGTAAAATAATAGCCCCAATATGCCTACAAACACCAACACAAGAGGGCTGTGCACTGTTCCAACTTGTGTTCAGTTTTTTGAGGTAGCCTTTCAAAGGCTTCTTGCCCACAGTCCTGACCCGTATTCGGTGCTGGGCACTGCAAGCACAGTATAGCTCATGGACCATGCACAGGTGGCACGCCCCTCTCCCAGCCCTCTCCAGCTGGGTCTAGTGTGGCTGAGAGCTTACCACCACTCTTGAAAAGGTGGACATGTGGGTGCAGGGAGGGTTTTCAACCCTGACTTCCCCTACAGTCACAGAGCAGCTTCTCCAGTGCTGGGGCCTGAGCCTAGACTACTGCATCAACTCTAGGGGCTGGGCCCTGGCACTGGAGGAGGTACCAAGCGAAGCACTAGCGATAAGAACCAAAGGCAGAGAGGAAAAGACAGACACAGTGGGCACTTGTTCCTTCCTCCCTTCCCCTTTCCCTTATCAACTCAGCTAGGGCAGCAAAATCTATGATTTGTGGAGATCTGAAATGTGGCTCAGAGGACCCACTATTAATGTCTAGTTTATTCTAGTGTCATTATAACTTGTTCACAAGGCAGATTGCTCTGCTTCTAAACCTGGATCCAGGGGAATCATTTCCGGGGATAGGAGAAGAGATTCTGAGGAGATGCAGGAATCTTAGGGTTCAGTCTATCATTAGAATGTCAACTGAGTGTCCCATTACACAACAACAATTTCACGCTGTCCCTTCAAAGGAAAAACAAAAGAAAACAAAACCACCTCTCTCATCACTTAAGTCAGAAAAGTAAACAAGCATGCATTGGTGTCCTCCCTTAGCAAACTGATTCTCCAGAGTCCCAAGGCAGCGTGGAGGTCATGGATCCCATTATGAACTGCCCTAGGCCCCGGGAGCAGGAACTCTCCCTGGAGCTCTCTGGTTGGTGTGGGGCTATTTTTAGGACAGAGCATCCTCCTGCCTGCCCTACTTGATAGCAATAAAAGTAGCTATTTTTTTTTCTCTGAATAGTCGGGCATATCAATACTTCAAGACAGATGCAGAGTCATCGTCAGTGGTAATTATCTCTGTCTCCTCAACACAGCACCGGACAAAATGACACAGTGACTCATAAGAACAAAACTCCCAGTCTCTTGGAGTGAATCAGATAACACTGCCCCTCAACCCCACTGGCTCTGTGCTGTAGGCTACCAGTGTGTTGTTCCTGTGCTTGCTGGCACTGCGGGCAAGATTCACAACCTGACTTAACCCATGTTGCTTTTCAAACTACTAGTCATCTCTCCAGAATCCAAATGCTGAACTAGTTAATCAATGCGTGTTTCAGTGGGTTGTAAGCTGTGGCTCCTTCATCCTGGTCTAAATTCTGAACTCTCAACCCTCAAAATCTGGGAGTCTTATCTAGAGATAGGGTCCCTAAGAAGTCACTCAGTTACAGTGAGGTCCTCAGGACGAACCCTAATCCAACAGGACCAGTGTCCTTATACGAAGGTCAGGACACACAGATACACACAGAGGGTGACCATGTGAGGACACCGGGAAGATGTCATCTGCAAGCCAAGGACAGGAGAAAGGCCAGCTCTACACACCTTGATGTCCAGTCTTCAGAACTGTGAGAGAATGAACATTTGTTGTGGAAGCCATCTGGGCCATGGCACTTTTTGACATCACTTCCTGCAAACTAACAAGAGCTTTTGACACTTGGTGTCTGTTATAGCAGGTTACAAGCCACAGGTTTGAGGAGCTCAAACCTATCACTCTTTATGATGATATGTAATTTCACAGGCATAAGGAAAATGTTGCTAGGTCACTACTTTTGATGAAGTTATGAAGAAAGGCTTTACCTCTGACTCTGTCTGCGTGTCTACCCAGACTTGTACACTATGCAGTAACCTCAAAGTGTGATGTGTCCAACCTACAACCTACAGGCCACATATACCCCAGGGTGGCTATGAATGTGGCCAGACATAAACTACAAACCTATTTTTATGAGACTGGTGAGGTTATTTGCATTTTTTTTTTTTGGTAACTTGTTTGTGTGGTTCTTGAGAGTGAAGGTTGTAGATGACAAATCATGTTGCAATGTCAAAAGGTTGGACAGAAGGCAGTCAGCGTAGACACAACTGGTTAAAGCACAGAGAGCAAGTGTCTATGGACTGCTCAGTCACAAATGGGGCATCCATATCACATCCCTCTCCAGGCTCACGGACCATGGAGGAAGAGAGAACAGTAAGTTTGTAAAAGCCAGAGGTCAGGGAGAACTGGACAAAACAATGGTTTTGGACATGACAGGATTGAAGTATTCATGAACTCACTGCTTCAGTCATCACTTGCCCAAGATAAAGCCAGCCAACATTCTAGCATGGTGGGGGAGGGGCTCATGAGTCCCTGCTAGGAACTGAGCTGAGGAGTTGATGGCTTCAGGGCCAGGAGAGTCAGTTCGCTGTAGGCTGTGGCCCCTGGTAAGTCGAATAGGCACCAGGTGATAGCTACACAACCAGGAGTATATGGGCAACACAAACTGGACTCAAAAGAGAGGACACTAAGTGGGGAGGGGGCGGGGGCACTGGGAGTGGATCTAGGAGGAGATAGGGGAGAGGTAAGGGGTGACTATGATCAAAGTACATTCTATGCATGTGTGAAGTTTTCAAAGAAATAATAAAAATATCATATTATAAAAGGTTGGCTTCAGACTGCAAGCTGTAATGCGGCTCTGGCATGTACCACTCACTGCGCCAGGCTGAGCCGCACAGCCCCTCCCTCACCTTGGCATCACGGCCGGACAGGCAGGGATCCTCGTCAGGTTTCCTCAGTGATAAAACCCTAGAAATGCAGCTTTCCTGTAGCTGCTGACAATTTTTATGCAAACACTAAGGCTCAAGGACAGTTTGGTCCTGAGGGTATGACTCTTCGGAGACTTGCCTAGTGCCTCTTTCTGTGGGTGGCAGGCAGTGACAGTCCCACAGGTCACATCAAGAGACGGCCACCTGAAAGCAAGGTGCTCAGGTGACTCTGGGTGAAACTCTGCCTTTCCTCACAGCTTAGAGGCACAAGCCTGACCTCTCATGAGGTAGTAGAGAACCCGAAGTCGGGTTAAATCAGCCTGACTTAAAGGAGCAGCGGTTTCCACATGTGTAAGACAGCTGTGGAAAGAAAGGACCCCAGGGATGTTCTGCCTTCTGTACTTGACTGGGCCAGAACATGGCATGTAAAACAGGAAATCTCATCTGCTGCCGTCACCACTAATATTATCTGTATTGTAGCTGCCCAGTTCTGAGGGGATGGGGAAGGGTGAGAAGCTGTTATTCTGGTGCCATCTGGTTCCCTGACAATGGCCAAGCTGATTAATTAAAACAGGGACACAAAGGAGGTGTGTGAGTGTGCAAGCCCGAGTCAGGGCCTGGTCAAGCGCCTTTTATGAGCAGCAGCCACTGGGTTGCCTGACGCTTGTGCAGCTGTGCACCATCCCCACCTGGAGAAGCCGGTAAGCTCCAGCCACGCATGGTCAGGATCCCCTCCTCCCTACCCCAGGGTCAGTCTACCCAGGTTTGCAGAGTCTGTTCTCTGGGCTCAGGTCATGCACTCTCGCTGACTGTAATGCCTGCTAGTGCAAGCATATGCTGCGGCCACAGCTTCCTTTAGAGTCAAGACAAGAGTCTGACAGCTTTCGAATATTAACAGTTCACACTGGAGCTATGAATTGTGTTCTCAGGGCTCTGTGCATTCAAAGAAGAGGCAAACGCCGACCTAAAGCTTTTAACATTTGCACCAGCTCATTGCAGAAGCCCAGAAATTGTTCTACCCACTCTAGAGAACTAAGAGTTACCTAGAATTTCTCTCTTGCTGACTGTAAAGGATCATACCTATAATCTCAGCCCTCAGGCAGTTGAGGCAGAAGGACTGCTTTGAGTTCCAGGTCAACTTGATCTTAAAAAATGTGCCTCTATTTAGAATGTCTCTATTTATTAAAAGCAGGTTTAGTCATAATCAGGCAAGAGACTTGTGTCTCTAGGCACGGAATATATCATATGAGACAAACGTGCTCATTTAATTTAGCACAACCACAGATCATCCTGCAACATCAAAGATACTTTGGTAACATGAGGCATACATTCAGTCCGCGAAAAACCTTATGAAACCTCTCACTTTTTCACGTGATCAGCTTAAAACTTTTGATTTTGTTCACTAAACTGTTAAATGGATAGTTCTGTAATGTCATGTGCTAAACCCCTAGAGCTATTGTGAGTTCTTTTGAAGATGGGATGTAGTATTTCCTCAATTCAGAAAGTTAAATGAGTGTTTTCCTCTAAAGAAGCAAACGAAGCCCTTTCTTACTTTGCAGCTTAAGAAAATGAATTCTAAAAAAGAAATGCAATTAATAGGACTATGACAGCAACATAGTGACCCCATTAAAGCCATCATGGGCTTGGTCCTTGAATAGATAATCAGGCTTTGGAGGATTACCTTTTTTTTTTTTTTCCGGTCTTTTTGAGACAGGGTCTCCCTGTAGTCCCAGCTGTCCTGGAACTCACTATGTAGACCAGGCTGCCCTTGAACTCACAGAGATCCGCCTGCCTCTGCCTCCCGAGTGCTGGAAAAACCTTTAACTGTGGAAATAATTTGGTAACTACCACATGTGCGGCGAGCAGCCCCTGGGTAGTGGATCCCCATAGGGACGCAAAAGCCACGACAGCACTCAGGTTACAGAGACGCTAACATCCTGCTATGCCCAGATCCCTAAAACTTTAATGACCATCCATCTCTTCAACTCTTTCGTTGCACTTGAATATTTCATGTACATCATGCATCAATTTCCTTTGGAGAACTGTATGTTGAAACGAAGGAACAGGAAATGCAGAGAACCAAACTGGCGTTTTAAAAAACACCACATTCCAGCTGGGCGAGGTGGCGCACGCCTTTAATCCTAGCACTCGGGAGGCAGAGGCAGGCAGATATCTGAGTTCAAGGCCAGCTTGGTCTTCATAGTGAGTTCCAGGACAGCTGGGGCTACAGGTAGACCCTGTCTCAAAAAGACCAAAAAAAAAAAAAAAAAAAAACCAAAACAAAACAAAACAAAAAACCCCCACCACATTCTGACCATGATTTTAGACGCTCAAGGCTACTATAATGCAACCTGCTGGGCAGAAAGAACTGAGTCCAATTGAGAACTTATCAAATAAGGAAAATGTTGGTAAGAAAACCTAATTTGCAAACTGATCGCATGACTCTGAATTTTGGTTATGAAGAAAGGGAACCCAAGATCTAGGAGATCACTAAGGGACTCAGAGCATCAACGTAAAGATGGCAAAAATCATTTATTAAGACATTTCTCTTTGTAAATTCCATTTCCTATTCAAAATCTATTTCCTTGAACCTTCTAGAATGCAGACTGCAAGCTAAAATTTCTCCTAAGTCCAAAATGTTGTGATTGAGTCTATAGAGCAAGATGACATTCCTCTTTTCTGACCACCCCGCCCCCCAAATCATTTTCCCTGTGAAGGGTAGAAGATGACGGCTCACTGTTCCGAGGAGCTCTGCTCAGCATCGATTTGAGAAGCAAATAACCACGCATGTCTGTGCAATAGCCTTCCACCATACTTATGTAAGCCCAACGGGAAAGTAAACCTAGACTTCCTCCCCACTAGTAGCCTGGACTCTATCACATGCACCTTGTATTTCAGCTAGTATTTCACTGTCAGAGGAAGGAAACCTGAAAAGCATCAAGACCTCTGTTAAAGCTATCTGCTCCAGAGCCATCACCCATCCTTTTCCTACTGGGAAAATAAGTGGAACCTGAGCCCCGGACAAAGGTGGACTGGTAGGGCTGCTCAGGATTCCAGTGACCTTTTCTGCTGGAGTTGGGATGCTGTTTGTTTGGAATCCCAGGGGCTCCACCTCTAGCGAAATTGGCAGAACAAGCTTCATTTGATTAGCGAGATGCGTCCTACAGACAGCAGGAACAAGGGGAAGAAAGGACTGCTTCTGATAAGCTGGCTGAGAAGAAATGATTGCTTCTGATAAGCTGGCTGTCCAAAGACCAAATGGAGGTCATTCAGGGTCCTTTCAAGAAAACAAGGATTCTCTGTAAATATCAGAGACTCCCATACCCACATAGAAATGTGATTTCATAAGGTGATGTTAGGATTTATTCAGAAAATGCTCACCATAGAATTTGGACAGAGTTAAGAACATACAAAGGTGAGAAGTCAAACCATGCCGCCCTTGCCTGCAGCCCAGGGGGTGGGGGTGGGGCAGATTCCGTATCTCAGAAAATCCATTCATTCCCTGCTCTTAAGTCCTTGTCCTGTTTCTCTGTAAAGCACCCCTGGTGCAGTCCGTGAGCCAGTTCAGCGGACCCTCTCAGTCTTTCTGAGCTTGGTTGGCTCTTGAGCTCTGATAAATCCACCCTGGGGATGGCCAGGAAACAAAGGGAAGGCCTGAGGCCTGAACGAGACAGAGACCCAGCATCTACCAAGAGAGGATGTCCCTAGACAGGGCAAGTACCAGGCTGCAAGGGGGGCTGGTGAGAGCAGCTTTGCTAGATGGGGTCTGGCCTACTCACTTAAGGAAAGACTCAAACCACACCTGTCCCTCTGGAGCTTCCCAAGAGCACAGCTTCCACCTTTACAGGGAGAATGGGGGCAATGGGGACACGGAGGGCCACCAGCAGGGAGCTGGATCTGAAGGCAGACCACCTGAGAGGAAATTCATATTCATTCTCTCTCATTCTCATTCACATTTTCTCTCTCTCTCTCTCTCTCTCTCTCTCTCTCTCTCTCTCTCTGCCTGAGGTGCTGGGCTGGATACTTAGATTCTGAGCTTCAGGAAAAGTTCGAACCTTGGTGGTAATCACAGACCAGAGATCAGCTAAGCAGGGTGGACAGAGAGAGGGGGGTGGAGGTGAGGTAGGGAAGGAGCGTGGAGAGGGAGTACGGGAGTGGGAGATGGAGAGGGAAATGAGAAGGGTTCCAAGGAGTGGAAAGGGGTTAGAGGAATGGAGAAGAGGAAGCAGAGAGTGGGAGCTAGACATGGACAGAAAGGGGAAGGATGGACAAGCCAGAGAGAGAGCCGGGAGAGGATGGATGAGCCAGAAAGCCGGAAGAGGATGGTTGAGCCAGAGCCCGGAGACTGTAGCGGAACCGGCCCTGGAGGCCAGAAGACCTGGCCAGAGGGAAGAAACTCTCAGGAAGAGAAGCCCAGGCGATGGGGCGCAGCCTCCGGCTGGAGGGGCACCGACTGCACTGGCAGCCCGGGCAGGGGCCAGCGGCCGTCCCTCCACCCCGCGCTCGGCTCGACCTCGCCCCAGATCCCCCTGCCTTACCTGGCCCTTGACCAGGCTGGCGGCGAACTGGCGCATGACGGCCTCCACGGTGTAGGCGCTGGACCAGCCGCGCGGCGTGAGCAGCTCCATGCAGATGGCGCCGCCGTCCAGCACGTAGCCGTTCTCCAGGCGCGGGCTGAGCACCCGCATGAAGGGAGGCGAGAAGGGGAAGTTGTCGGGGAAGGTGAGGTTGAGCAGGATGAACTCGGTGTTGGTCTCCTTCATGTCCTGCCACAGCACCGAGTCCTTGTCCACCTGGTGCAGCTTCACGTTCCAGTCGAACAGGCTCTCGTCCACCAGCTCCACCGAGATGAAGCGGTCGCTGAGGCGCGCGATGTCCTGCAGCTCCTTCATGAGCCGCCGGCTGCGCACCTGCGTGGGAAGGTGAGGTTGAGCAGGATGAACTCGGTGTTGGTCTCCTTCATGTCCTGCCACAGCACCGAGTCCTTGTCCACCTGGTGCAGCTTCACGTTCCAGTCGAACAGGCTCTCGTCCACCAGCTCCACCGAGATGAAGCGGTCGCTGAGGCGCGCGATGTCCTGCAGCTCCTTCATGAGCCGCCGGCTGCGCACCTGCGTGCAGTGCTGCTGGCGCGCCGCGGGCACCAGGCTGCCGGCCGCCGCCGGCGCGGCCACCGCCGGGCCCGGCCC
>NW_008339846.1:1877459-1878599 GCF_000622305.1 Nannospalax galili | reverse complement strand
GGGCTCGAGCCGGGGGAGGACTGGCACAGATGGGCGGGGGGCCGGGGGGGGATCTCAGAAACTCTGAATTCTGCCCGAGGTCCCGGCTGCTAGGGCGCACATCCGATTTACCCTCCTATGACAGTCACAGGGAAAGTGGGGACTGCAGCCTGTTTATTAACTCCTCCAAGCAGACGGTCGAGCCCAAGATTTCCATCGGGCGGTTGTGGGCGGGTGGGGCCCGGGCGGTTGGGGCCCGGAGGATGATCCGATGGACACTTTCATGAGGACCGATCGGAGAGTCAGGCCCCGGAACGGGATGCGAGGGATGATCTCAGGACACCCCTCGAGAGTAAAGGCGCAGCTTTAGCCAGTCCAAACCCTCCCGCCTGCGCGCAGCAGTCTGCGTTCCGAGGCCAGCTCCCAGAGGAAGGGCCCACCTGGCAGCGAGTGCCCTCCCTGTGGCTCCTTTCAAATCAGTGAGGAGAAGCACAGCAAACGCTTCTCTGATGCTGACCGGTGCCAGGGCAGGATAACGTCCCCCAGTGCTAGTCCCCGCGGTGGCGAGGGACCTTCCCGTTGCTAGTCCTAAGGAGGGATCCGCCTTCCCCTGCAGGCTCCCAGCCCTCCCTGCCCTTTCTTTCTCTAGCTATGGAAACTCACATTTTAAATCGAGTGAAAATTCCAGCTAAAAGCTAATTCAAATTAGTTCAGAAACTGAAAGAACCTGAGAACAGTGTGCAGCGCTTGGCCCAATTGCGAAAGCGCAATCGATCCCTGAAGTACAGAGAGCCTCGCTCTGCAACTGAGAGGCATCGGATTCCGACCCCACTATTGCGGGTGCAGCTGCCGCCCAGCTCTTCCGGAAAGGTGGCCCTGCTAGGCTGCAACACGCCGCCTTTCTGTTTCTGACGTCTTACCACATTTAGAATTTCCACTGTGGAAAGTAACTGGTGAGGCCAATATGAAAACACAGGCCAGAAGTGTTTGGGGTTCAGATCTGCAGCTGTGTAACAGGAGAGTCCGCTGAGCCGCTGAGAGGGAAGATGTATGCCGGCCTGGCGTTGCACGAACACTAGGAGGCGGTGGTTCTCTGGAGGCCGGGGCAGTCAACTTGGCTTCAGGGGACCCACACAGTGTTATGGGCTAAGACCTGAGGCA
>NW_008339846.1:1858148-1877334 GCF_000622305.1 Nannospalax galili | reverse complement strand
ACTATCTGGACCAGGCTGGCCTCAGTCTCACAGAGATCTGCCTACCCCTGCTTCCAGAGTGTTGGAGTCAAAAGCATGTGTTACCTCATCCAGCATTTATTTATTTATTTATTTATTTATTTATTTATTTATTTATTAATATTAATTATTATTACCAAGGTAGGGCAAGAGGGAAGAAGTGTCTGCCTGCAAAATCCTGAGAGCTCCTTTAAGCTGGTGGCTGCATGTTAAGGTGGAAAACTGGCCAAGAGGCTAGCATCTGTCCTGGCTACTTTTCTCTTTGTTTCCACAAAATACCTAACAAAAGCAACTTAAGGAAGCATTCACTTTGGCTCACAGTTTTAGGGTACAGTCCATCATGGTGGGGAAGGCATGGTGGAAGGAGCTTGAGGTGGTTGGTCACATTATATCTGCACCCAGAAAGCAGAGAGAGAGGAGCTGCTTCCTCCTTTCTCCCTCCTTATTCAGTTAAGGTACCCAAGTCCACCGCGGTGTGGCCCACAGTCAGGGTGAGTCTTCCCTGATCAGTTAAACCTTTCTGGAAACACTGGTAGACATACACTCAATGGTATGTTTCCATGATGATTCTAGACCTTACCAAGTTGACAAGATTACTCATCACACAGCCCATGTCTTATGATTTAACTTCCGTGGATGCCCTTTCAAGTTCTGTCAGACCCATTTTATTGGTGAAAAGCCTGAGTTCTAAAGAGGCCCAGTTACTGGCCCCATTACATGTGTGTTGTAGAGGTGCTCAGTTGGTATTCACACCATAGGGACACTGCCCCCAGGCCTCTGTGCTTGCTGTGTCTCAGACCAAGTGTGGCCTCAGCCCAAGCCAGGGAGATTAGAATGCCCTGCTGAGTGAGATTCCCATGACCTGAGAACCACCTGACTTGGGCTGAGACTTAGAGAGATTTGGGAAGGAATGAGCCCATCCTCCTGGAGCAGGAATGTTGCTGCATGCATTTGGGGCCTGGGTTAGCCAAAGCCTCAGGCAGCTGTCTGTATGCATCTGCTTGTGAGTGGACTTATGGCCAGAGGGATTGCTTCATGTGGATATGGTTTAAGTGTATCGCCCAAGGGTTCAGGAGTTGGAACCCTTGCAAAGTTAGGAGTGGTGGGTTTCTTAAGAGATGGGCTTAATGGGAGGTTGTTATTTGGCCTTCTGATCTTCCTTTATAAGTGTTCCCACAAGAAGGCCATCTGCTATGATGTGACAGAGCCAAACAGGGCCCTTGAAAGAACTGATGTCATGCTGTTTGGACTTTCAACTTCCAAAACCGTGTGCCAAAGAAAACTCTTTTCTTTATAAATGATCTAGCCTTAGGAATTTCATTATCATAACAGAAGACTGAGATGCGGGTATTCTGCAAGTTGTCTGGTTACTGTTAGAGAGTGAAAGGGTAATAATGAATGCTGATGTTGGAACTAGAGACCCAATCAGGGCTTGCCGACCCATGGACAGCACGCTCAATCTGTGTGCTGTCTAGTCACAGAATCTAAGACCAACCCTATAAAATGTTAAAGCCAGGGGCTGGTGGGATGGCACAGGGCTCAAGACCATACTATTCTTCCTGAGGATTCTTGTTCCCAATACCCACATTGGGTGGCTCACGATTACCAACTCCATCCTCTTCTGGCCTCCACAGACACCTGCATGCACATGCATATACCCATACACTGAAACACATACACACATAATTAAAAGTAAAATAAAATCTTTTTATTTAAAAAAACTAAGGCCAAATGTTATTTAGAATGTTATCAAAAAATAAAATTTGTTAGCAGAGACTTAGGAAAGTCACAGTCCACTTGAAGGAGATTATGCAGCAATGGCATCGTAGATATGCAGATTATATTGCAAGATGGATTGGTGATCTGCAGAATAATTTCAGATGAGCAAGCAGAGTACAGAATTGTGTCCATACTGTAGCTACAGTTGCATGAGACTGCAGCATACTGAGGAGGAAGGACAAGGTAAACATTCTGAGTGCTGACAGTCCCCACATCTGAGCGGGTGGGTGTTGTTGATTTCTTTCTTCCTCAGTCTTCTCCAGTCCGAGGCTCCAAGTATTTACTTAAGCAACAGGATGGTGCTTGTCTTAGTTACTTTTCTGTTCTGTGATAAAACACTGTGACCAAGGGAATTTACAAAAGGAAGAGTTTATTTAGCTTATGGTTCCAAAGGGGCAAGAGTCCATCATGGCTAGGAGGCACGGCAGCAGAGGTGGCTGGAGGAGGAGCGGAAGCTAAGCTCTCACATCTTCAAGCAGGGTCAGAAAGCAGGGAGTGACTGGAGATCTGACTTGTAAGCCCACTTTCAGTGACATGCTTCCTCCAAAAACAGTGCCATTAAGTGGTGACAAAATGTCTGAATACTTGGAGCCTATGGGGGACATTCTCATACAAACCACCACAGTGACCAAAGTGGGCAGAAGAAGACCTTGGGAATGGATCCTCATCCCCTCTCCTATCCTGGAAGATTCCAGAAAGTTCTGCCTTACAACATGAACCTCACCCAGTAGTGTGATAAGATAGGTTTTGTAGCCAGACGTAGTGGTGCACAGCTGTAGTCCCAGCACCTGGGAGGCAGAGGCAGGTGGATCTCTGAGTTCAAGGCCAGCCTGGTCTACATAGTGAGTTCCAGGCCAGCTGGGGCTACAGGGAGACCCTGTTTCAAAAAGACCAAAAAAAAAAAAAAAAAGATTTTGTTGTTTCAGATTTCCCTTTCATTTGACTTTCAAATGTTAAGAAATGTTCTGTACTTAGATTGAAAAAGAATTGTTACAGAGGCTTTCAAAACTGTCATAATAAAGATTGAGCTTACAACTTTGTACTGGAGTACATGTAGACAAACACAAGGATATCAAAGGACAGCTATGGGTCTTATCTAGTTAGTGATAAGTTTGGAAGAGAATGTCCAGGGGGCTCTGTAATCAGTGCACAAAGCTATCTAGAGTGAAAGGAAGGGAGGAAGGAGGATGTTCATCACACAGGCACATTGTCTGGAAACTGAGCCGAACCTGCAGATGGCTTCTTTCTCAAGCATTCCACCAATGGTCCCAGGGGCAGCTATCTAGCTGAGACTTTTACAGAGATAAAACCAGGGTCTGTGCATTTATTCTTTGCCTGTATAAGGATGGTCTTGAGAGCTAGATGTGGTGGTACATGTCTATAATTCTACGACTTAAGAGGCAGAGACAGGTGGATCAACCTGAGGTGCAAAGTAAGATCGTGTCATAATGAATGAATGGATAATAATAATGGACTACCTCCCAATTCTTTTGGTTGGTTTTCTTTCTTCATGAGCTCCAATCTCAAAATCAATAAGACATCCATAGTAACCAAGTCAAGAATCATCTGCCCCAAATTTATACATGTTGGCTATTCTCAGGAGAACACTGACATACATTTTTTTGTATATGTGTGACATCACAAGTCCACAGGACCAATTATACCACTTACCTCTTCCTCAGCGAAGTCTGTATTTAGTTGACATGCACCCTGTCTTCAGCATCACCCTAGCACTTTGTACACAGAACTGTGTAAGTCCCACGACAATGCTGTTAAGAAGGTGCTGTGTCCATACCCACTTTACAGTCAGGTAAACTAAAACACAAAGAAGTTAAACTGGCCCAGTGAATTCAGGATTTAAGGACTTTGGTGGTACTAACATTGATTGCTTCATGAGGCCCCTCTATACACCATCACCATGGAGATAGCAAGAAGGAAATCCCTGCTTTCCTGGGGCTTGAATTCCAAGGCAGGCATCCCTACCGTCCTGTAGCTCCACAGAAAGCTGCTCCATAGACATTCAAACCAGGGCTTGGAGATTCCCGGGAATGTGCCACAGCCATTCTGAACCCGCTTAAGACAGGCTGTAGACACATACCCATTGTAGTGGGTGTTGTTAAATAAAAAGTCCAGTTCTCCCATTCCTAGCACTGATGTCTGATGTCACAGAAATCTGTGTCCCTACCTAGAACATACATAGGTCCTGGGAGAAGGAATTGGGGTCCCTAGTCCTGACAGCTCCTCTAAGTCTGTCATGGCATCACATCCTGACGAAGGATTCAAAGGTAGGAAGAGGGAGGGAGCACCAGAGGGAGGCAAACACTGCACCCTGAGGACTTTTGTGTTAGTTGTGACATCAATGGCAAACCTTCCTATACCTGGAGAATTTCCCTCCAGACTCCTGGTATTTTCCACGGGTGACACCTGGATATATTGATCCCATTTCACATCTTCTTACCACTTGCACTTCTCTCCCTGAGGAGAGGTGGGTTCTGTGTCCCTTTGCTGTGACCTGAAGATACATGTGACGAAACCACATGACTTCTGAGGTCCAGTCATAGAAGGACACAGCTCTGACTTGCTTTCTCTCAGAACATTTGTCTCTGGAACCCAGCCATTGAGTGGGGAAGCTCAACCATGTGGAAAGGCCAGGGTGTGGGTGTTCAGCCATTCATCTAGCTGAGGTCTTTGTGGACAGCTGAAGGCACCCTGGCAGGCATGTTGGGTGTCCAGGTGACTCCTGGCTCAGGCATCTAGATGAGGCCCCAGGCTTGGCCAAGGCTATGAAAGAAGTTGCCTGCACGGCGCTGAGTGAGTTCCTCTCCCACACAAGTTGTGGGGGGTCAAAATACGTTGAATTAAACCATCATATCGTGCGTCAGTTTACTATGCAGCAGGAGGTAAATGATACATTTCCTTTATGGAGATCTGATACAGCTCCTTATGACTGTTGCTTCCTGGAAGCCAGGCACGCCTTTCCCCAGATCTTGCAGCTGGGCACACATATGTGATCTGGTCTCAGCCAACCGGATGCCCTACAGTGGAACTTGGGGTAAAGACAGAAGCTGAAGAGGACTGAGAACCATCCAGCATCCAGAAAAGTCCTCACAGAGCTGTGAAGGTCAGGGTGATGGTTCTGTCTGGCATTTGGATCTTGCCTGGAACACAGTTATCTCCCTAGGTCAGTGTTGGCCTGGGTATAGTTCTATGCTTCCAGATGAAACTTCTGGCCATCTTATAGATTCTTCAAATGACATCTATATGTTCCCCTCTGGTTGCAGTGGCTGAGGTAACCTCTTGCTTGCGACCAAGGACCTGACTTTATATCTGCTGTCTGAGTTAGATGGCCCCTTCTTGGACTAATGCTAATGCACAGTGCACATACCTACACACGTTTGATTTACTACTCCTTACTCTCTAATGCACAGGCCCTCACTTGCTGTTCTAGTCTGCTTTCTAGTGCTGTGATAAAAACACTGACCAAAACCAACTCGGGGAGGAAAGGGTTTATTTGGCTTACAGCTCACAGTCTGTCATCAAGGAAGTCAAAACAGGCGCTCAAGCAGGAAACCTGGAGCACAGACCGTGGAGGTATGCTGCTTACTGGCTTGCTCCCTTGGCCTATACTCAGCCTGCTTTCTTTCTTTTAAAATATTTATTATTTTTATTTTATGTGTATGAGTGTACTGCCTGCATGTATTTAAGTGCAACCATGTTGTGCAATACCCATGGAGGTCAGAAGAGGGCATTAGATACCCTGGAATTGGAGTTACAGACAGTTATTAGCTGCCATGTGAATGCTGGGAATTGAATGTGGGTCCTCTGCAAGAACAGCCAATGCTCTTAACTACTGAACCATCTCTCCAGCCCTCAGCCTGCTTTCTTACACAGCACAGGACCATCTGCCCAGGAGTAGCTGGGCCCTCCCACATCACTCAACCATCAAGAAAATGCCCAACAGACACGGCCACAGGCCAATCCAATGGAGGAAATTCCTCAGTTGAGGGTCCCTCCACCCAGGTGTGTCAAGTTGACAACTGACACTATCCAGCACACCTGCCTTTAGCTTCTCAAAACCTTCCCTGCAGTGATAATGTGTTTGCTGTTTTCCATTGATATTAGTTACTTATTGCTATGTTAAAACGATAAAAAGGCAAATTAAGGCAGAATGTTTATTTTGGCTTTCAGTTCCAGAGGGAAATCTGTATCCGTATGACAGCAGGCACCAGGGCAGGAAACTGAGTGCTCACTTCCTCAACCACAAGCATGAAGCAGAGAGAGAGAGAGAGAGAGAGAGAGAGAGAGAGAGAGAGAGGAGAGAGGAGAGAGGAGAGAGAGGGAGAGGGGAGAGAGAGGAGAGAAAGAGGAGAGGAGGGAGAGAGGAGAGAGAGGAAAGAGGAGAGGAGGGAGAGGAGAGAGAGGAGAGAAAGAGGAGAGAAGAGGGAGAGAGGAGAGAGGAGAGAGAGGAGAGAGAGGGAGAGAGGAGAGAGGGAGAGAGAGAGGAGAGAAAGAGGAGAGGAGGAAGAGGAGAGAGAGGAGAGAGAGGGAGAGAGGAAAGAAAGAGGAGAGGAGGGAGAGAGGAGAGAGAGGAGAGAGAGGGAGAGAGGAGAGAGAGGAGAGAAAGAGGAGAGGAGGGAGAGGAGAGAGAGGAGAGAAAGAGGAGAGAAGGGAGAGAGGAGAGAGGAGAGAGAGAGGAGAGAGAGGGAGAGAGGAGAGAGAGGGAGAGAGGAGAGAGAGGGAGAGAGGAGAGAGAGGGAGAGAGGAGAGAGAGAGGAGAGAGGAGAGGAGGGAGGAGAGAGGGGAGAGGGGGAGAGGGGGAGAGTGAGAGAGAGAGAGAGAGAGAGAGAGAGAGACTCAACTTTCCAAGCCTGTCCGCAGTGACATACTTCCTGCAGCTTATGTTGCACTTCCTAAACCTCTGCAAGGGTTCAAGTACCTGAGCCTATGGGGACATTCTTATCTAACTCAGGAAGGCAAGCAGGTTTTATCTCCTCACCAGTTCAGGCCAGTTAGCAGAAGTAGCAATAGCACTGTGTGCAGGAGGCCTAGTGCCGGGTTTGGAGGAGGGTGTAAATCGCCAGTTAAGGATGTCTGCTGTACATGTCAGGGGTCGGGAGAGTCTGTGCCAAACTCCAGGCTGACTTGGACTTAACTGTAAGAGTCTGTAAGAACATAATTTGCTTAAAATAAGCCATATGAGATTTAAAAATGATACACAGCTTCCCTGGCAGAATTTATATTTAAAATAATTTGTCTCATCCTCATTAGAGCACTGGTTAGATTGCTTCAACAAGAGGCAATCAAGTAAGTTTATTTCTCTCCTGTGTGATAGGGTAAGAAAGTTAACATGTTTTCCATGTTGGCTCCAGCCGTGGTCTCCAGGTTCTGGAAAAGAGTGTGTAATTAAGTAACCTGGACGTTACATACAGCACCTGTGGCCAGGCCCTATTCTACACTGAACTGCAAAGTAGCCGGGAAGCCACTTTGGATAGCATGAGTCCAGGCTCTTTCTCTCTAGAAACAAACAGAGGCTGGTGGATATCAGGTGTTAGTAAGTCTTGACTCGTGACTGTCCCAGTGGATCTTTAATAGCTCAGTTTCAGAGAGAGAACTTAGAATGGGTTTCAGCTCACACATGGCCACTCTCTTCATTAAGTCTTTCATCTGACCTGCACCGGAGTGACTCTAGCCTCTGCCCTTAACTGAGACACAGATTTTCACCAGGATTCATTACCACCATCCTGTGACTCTGTGGGGGATGTAAGCTATCCCCTGTCAAGGCACAGGAGGTACTGATTTGACAGCAGAGAATAGGAATCCCTTTGCAGGGTGGCTGCCTGGGGTGAGTCAGCACTGGGTGTTATGTTACTTTTACAGGGTCATATATCCCTATTCACACCAGAGAGAGAAGGCAAAGGCAGACTGAAGAGGAGACCACTTTGGTAAACACAAAGTTCAGTGGGGGGTCACTGACAGGAGCACAGGTGATTTGGCATTGCCAACAAGCCCCATCCCACCTGGGTGTCGACTCACCCAAGCTGTATCCCTGGAGCCTCTGTAATGCCCCACAGCCTCCTCTCCCCAGCAGCTGTTTATTACTTCTGCAACTCCATCTCCTGAATTTTATGAGCCTCCTCTCTCCCTCCAAGAAGGAATATTCCAGTCTGGAGCAAACAGCTACACCACACTGGGCCTTCCCATTTCCCCTCAGGTCAGAAGGAACTATTTCATGTCAAGAGAGGCAAGGCTGGAGGTTCCCAAAGTCTGAGCCATTCCAGGAGTCCTCCTCATTCCAGGAGTCCTCCTCATTCCAGGAGTCCTCCTCATTCCAGGAGTCCTCCTCATTCCAGGAGTCCTCCTCATTCCAGGTCAGGCTCTATTTGAAGACAGGTGTGGCACAGCTATGACTTAAGGTATTTAAAATATTCTGCAACCTCAGAATCAAATTTTGGGGGCTGGTTTTCGGCAGTATCAGTTCTGTAGCTCTTAAAGTTACGATGACCTAGGGAAATCAGAAGGTGTTTCTGTCTGTCTCTCTGCCATGTATAGCTACAGCTTTCCTTTCTGTTTCGCAGTTCCCTACCCCCCCCACTTCCCCACAGTCCTCACGACCCTTCCACAGTGGTCAAGGACAGCCACTTGCTCCCCAAGCTTTTCTTTTGGTGCGTCCTTCACCTCAAGTCACCTCAGCCAGTGGTAATTATGGGATTGTGAGGCAGCTGCTCTCCCATAACTACTGGCATTTCCTAGTGGCACTGACACTGTGATCAGGCTCAAGTTCAAAGTCAATTAGACAGCCCTCTCTGTGTTTGGATTCGTTCTTGACACTGAGCCCTGAATTGGTCAGACTTTAATCAGGAACCCAGGACATTCTGGGAATTTCACCAGAGAGTTAATCCAGATAGTCACAAAAATGCTGGAATGTCCAAGGACCGAAGGAAGAAACAGTTCTGAAGAGGTGAACTAGGAGTTATCCTGAGGGGTGGGCTGACAACCTTCCAGAGCACACACCTGCACCGAGCACACCGCTGCTGGCCCTGGAGTTGCGCAGGGCACTGTGGCCATGGCTGCTGGCTTCCTCACCATGGTCACTATGGCACCTGTCAGAAGCATCACAGCCCTGCTGCTGTTCATCCGTGACCTCCAGATGTCAGGTGATCAGATCCCAGCACAGGTGGGTCTGTAGGCGTTCTAGAGAGGCAGCACCCTGTGACTGTGTCAGCTCTTCCTCGTGGACTCTGCATGGCTAGTTTTTTGAGCAGAGAGTGGGGATCTGAAAAGTTTTGTCATCACGCAACATAGGTTTTCTCTGGCAGTTGAAGAATTTTTGAGTGACGAGATGAGTCATACCTCCATTTCTGAAGAAGAAATGGCTTGATCCTAAGGAGATTTCCAGAGACAATAGTCTCACTCCTCCCGTCCTTTTCATCTTGCTTCAGGCAAAGACAGTTACTTTCCGGTTGTGTGGAAGAGTGGGATGACAGCTGAGATGGCGTCAAGGTGGTGTCTATATTCAGTGGAGCCTTAAACAGTGGCTCTAAATATAGGCACGAATATAGTATGCTGAGAAGAGAAAGTTGATTCTGCTTCCCAGTATTGCTAGGGGTGGGGTGTGAAGGAAGGGTAATGTATTGTATTTATATTGTTTATGTACAGTTTTGGAGCATTAGGACAAAATAGAATCTTTTACTGTTTATCTTTCCAGCAGAGTGTGATGGCAAATGTCTATTGCTCCCGTGTCAACTTTGAAAAATGTAATTAAGAATAAATTCTCAAACTTTGGTACTCAATACTAGTATCTGATTTTAAAATTGTTTTAAGTAGAGTATTAGTTTACTTACAGCAAAACACACAGAATTTAATTGTACATCTCAGTGGGTCTTGAAAAGTATACATATGGTAACTTAGGAAATGTCCCAATTAAGGCATGGAATATTTCCATCTTTCTAGAAATTTCTCCCTTTTGACCCTTTTCTGGTCAAACCCATACTGCCTCCTCCATCAGGGATATACTGTCTTGGTTTCTATTGCTATTAATTTGTTTTCCTCTGTGTGTATGCATGTGTGTGTAATCACCTGTGTGTGTGTGTGTGTGTGTGTGTGTGTGTGTGTGTGTGTGTGTATGCAAGAGCCCATACATGTGCATGCTTAAGGGCATGTGACACATAATGGGAAAATTCAGGTTGCATTCCCATGCCGAGCCTCTATTAATTTATAGTCTCACACTGAGAATGACCTGTACTGTGTGGGACAGTTTGCTTTTTATGGCTGGGAGTGTTCTTTAATGTGGATACCATACACTATTTACCCTTTTTCCCATTCAAGGACATTGGTTTGCTTCTGGTTTAGGCTACTATGCATACATGATTTCCAGAACAATCTTGTTCAAGTCTTTCAGGATGCATATTTATACTATTCTTCGTAGACGACAAAGCACAGCATGGCTATGCCAAGGACTAAATATATTTAACTTCATAAGAAAATTCCAGATTCTTTTCCAAGTTGAATGTAACATTTTATATTCCTACCAACATAACTACTAGAGAATATGAAACAGCTGATCTGTGGGCCAGATCTTGGAGGAGTCTCTGAAAGACCACAGCACATAGATAATCAGAGGACACAGCCCACAGCCTTTACAGCAGGAGTCATCTGCCGTTGATGAGCTGCATAAAAAGAACAGAAAAGAGACTCATGCCACACTGGGGTGCTCCTGACTGTCAGGGGCAACCAGGAAGATGCACGCAGGAGAAAGCATGGGTGCAGCTGCAGGCTCCAGAATGAACTGGAAACTGCATACCCACAGGAAAAGCAGCACCTTACTCCTTCCAGAAGAGCATCTATCTTCAAGCAGAACAGCCCCCAGCAACTGTGAGTGGGCCTCTTAAACAGTCAGTATTCCCAGGAAGGAGCACTGAGGGCCTCCTAAACCATTAGTATTCCTAGGAAGCGAAACACCACCAAATGTCTGAGGATGAGGAATCCCAACCCAAGACCTGACCAGAAGGAAGGGGCTAAGAGACAAAGTGTGAGAGGTGGGGAGGGAGGGGCACTCTGGAGAGAATTTAACATATGCAAGGAATATCTTGAAAAGCCATGAGATAAAATCCAGGCTGTTATCTTTGATTCTGAAGCATTTCTGAATCTTCTTACTGGATGACTGTGTGTTGGACTAATTCAAGAACAAGCACTCAACAGAAAGCCTGTGTCTAATCAAAACCATCCAGCCTGTGCTAAGACCCCTAGACGTGTGTCTGTGCAGCTCTCTGTCTGTAGTTTCAGCCCTGCACAGGCAGGCCAGCAGTGTCTCTGAGGCCTCACTCTATTGTCCTTTCTGTCATCAGCAGCCTGCACTGGCCTATACATCACTTTCAGCAACCCTCCACGTGGTTCTTGGTGAGCCTCCACTCAGGCAGCCTGTGCCTGGGAGTCCCTCACTGCCCTGTAGGTAAGTAACCCCACAAACACTTAGCAGTGCAGAGGAGAGAAATCACCACTGCAAATTCCCACAGTGCAAAGGGTGATGACTGCCATTTGGCAGTGAAGACAACAATGTTCCAGCTTCACCAGCTCCTGTGTTTCCCCAGAATCCCCAACACGGGGTTTAGGGAAGGATTTCATATACAGTGTGGGATTAGAGCCTATCTTGGACAGGCTCATCAGCAGAAAGGAGAGCCTAGAATGGAATCCTTCCAAATGTACAGGGAGGGTGCAGAGAAAAATAAGCTAAATTCTAGCTTAACTTAGATTAGATTTTGACTAGGAAAAAAGACAAGAAAAGCTCAGTATGTCAGGCACAACAGTGGTGTGGATAAACACAACATGAAAGAGAGACACGTAAGGAACACGGCTTTCTTGTCCTACCATGAAATTAGAATGTAACAGTTGCCATAGCTCGAGAATCTTCATTTCACTGAATGAAAACTGGATACGTGAGCGTGGGAGGTGCAGGGTGCCGTGAGGCCTGTAGCACTTATTTTAGGAGCGAATGGTATTCTGAACTGCCCGAGTTGAATCGGAACTACTTCTATCCTCTAAACCCATATTTGACTTTCATTTTTGTCCTTGTTAAAAATTTACACTTAAAAATATTTTGTTATTATTTTATGTGTATGAGTGTATTGCCTGCATCTGTGTAAGTGCACTCACGTTGTGCAATGCCCACACAGGTGAGAAGACACCATTGGATCCCCTGCAACTGAAGCTCACATATGGGTGCTGGGAATCAAACCTGGGTCCTTTGCAAGACCAACCAGTGCTCTTAACTGTAAAGTCACCTCACCAGCCCCCAAAATGTACATTAAAAAATTATTGAATTTTTGTGTATATCATACAGAACATCTTAAAAATCTTTATGCCCCCTTCCCGACTGGCCCCTCACATACCACCCCCTCACTGGAACTCATACATTCTGTCATATATATTAAGGCCTATCATGTCAAGTTAGTGACCCCAGACGTCCCTCAGTGTAAGTTCATCCACTGGGATCCAGTCAGCCTATCTAGAGTCCCTCCCTTTAAGAAGATCAGCTCTTCCCTACCCAGCAGTAATCAGTTGCCAATAATTCTTCAACTAAGATTGGGGCCTGCTCCATTTCCACAGCTCTGTGCTGGGTTTTTGTCTGTTTGAGTTTGCCTGGGTCTTGTGCATGCTGACACCATTGCTGTGGGTTCATATGAGAAGAGTCCCAGGAGCCTGTAGGACTCTATTTCCATATGGTCCTGCACCTCCTCCCTGGCTCTTACAGTCTTTCTGCCCCCTCTTCTGCAATGGTCTCTGAGCCCTGGGTGGGTGGATTTTAATATAGGAGTCCTGTCCAAGATTCACACTCTGTAGACTTTTATTGTCTGTGTTTTGGCCATTTGTGACCTTTTGTGTTCCTGGCCCTCTGTTGCATGAGGGAGCTTCATTGATGAGAACTGAGAGATGCGTTAGTGTTCTCTTCATCCCTTGCTCTATGTTGATGGAGAGGCTGCATCACAGATGTGCCACTTAGACTTGGGCAATTCACATCAATCTCTGTGTGTGACCAGTTGCGGAACTCTGTCATTATCTCTGTCTGTTGTAAAAGAAGCTTCTTTGATGGGCGGTGACTGGGATACTTGTCTGTAAATATAAGGAACCATTTATGCACATAGTAAGAAACTACATTTGTCTAGAGATGTGACAGCCTTGAAGTTTTTAAGATCTATGACCTCCCTAGCCATGTGTATTTGGCTAGATTTATAGTACCACATGAGTCTCCTGTCACTCAGTGGGCTTTAAGTCCAATTAGGTAGCTGTTGATTACCCCCAAGATAGAAGTGCCAATGTCATTTGCAGTGCCTGTCAGTGATGTGGTTTTTAGGTCTTGAAACGGGGTTGGACCATCGATTGATGTTCTCCCTTAGCACCTTGCATTGTGCTCTCCAAAGCTATGAGAGCTGACTTCAGGGGAGATGTCTTCCAGGTCAGTTCCAGCTCCATTGCTCCTAATCCTGTGTCTGAATTATGTCCTGTCTTCAGCAGTAGGGTCTTACCTTCAAGTTCTAGGAGGCCATCAAGGGCTGTGGCAAAGGCCTGTGTAATTTGGGAGTCTCTTGGACCACCCTGGCCAACAATTCAAAGGATGGTTTCTCCTGCCTGGCACTGTTTCTTGTTACGTAGTCTTCAGCTATGCACACAGACTCATGAAGAGATAATGTATGTATAATTTTTCAGCAGGCTTTGGACTAATATGATTCCCTCTGGATTTTATACTAACTAGGCCCTATTTATCTCTCCTCTCTCTCCCTGTCTTATCCTCCGTCCCTGCCCTCCCCAATTAAAGTGTCCCCATTTTCCCCATTTCTCCCTTGATAATTGCTGTCTGCTCTGGTCCCACCTCTCTGGAGCTCCTTCTTCCCCTTTATCCCCATAGATCCTTGGATAACCCTCCTTCTTCCCTCCCACTTAACTACCTCCATTTCACATGTTTCTCCCTTAGTAGCACCTGTCTCCTACTGTTCTTCTCTCTCTGGTTCCTTCTTTCCTTTTACGTCCCTGGTTCCCTTCCATTTTCCTGGTTCCTGCAGTTACATTAGGATACATACTCATTTATAAGGATTTGGTGCTAAGATCCACATATGAGGGAGAAGATATGTCTTTTGCTTTTCTGAGTCTGTGTTACTTTACTTAGTATAACAGTTTCTAGATCCATCCATTTACCTGGAAATTTCATTATTTTATTTTTCTTTACCACTGAGTAGCACTCCATTGTGTAAATGAACCACATTTTCATTATCCACTTGTCAGCTAAGGGACACTTAGGTTGCTTCCATCTCTTAGCTATTGTGAAAAGAGCAGCAACAACTATGGTTGTGCAAGTGTCTCTACAATAGGATGAATCCTTTGGGTGTATGCCAAGGAGTGGTATAACCAGGTCATATGGTAGGTTCATTTTTAGTTTTTTAAGAGTTCTCCACACTGTTTTCCATAGAGGCTGCACGAGTTTGCGATCCCACCAGCAGTGAGTGAGCATTCCCCTTTCTCCACATCCTCACCAGCATTTGGTATCGTTTATTCTCTTGATCTTCACCAGGCTGACTGGGGTGACATGAAATCTTAGGGTTGTTTTAATTTATAGTTCCCTAATTACTAACGATGTTGAACAGTTTTTAAGATGTTTCTTAGTCATTTTTATTTCTTCTTTTGAAACTCTGTGTTTAGATCTTTAGTCCAACTTTTAATTGGGTCATTTGTTTTCTTGATTCTTTGTTTTTTGAGGTCTTTATATATTCTGGATGATAAACCTCTGTCAGATGTGTTACTGATGGAGATTTTCTCCCACTCTGTGGGTTATCTCTTTACTTTGATTGTTTCTTTTGCTGTACAGAAGCTTTTTAGTTTAATGAGGTCCCACTTGTTGATTGCTGACCTTAATTCCTGATCAACTTCTGTCCGATTTAGAAAATCCTTCCCTACACGTATATCTTGTAAGTTACTTCCAATATTTTCTTCTAATAGTTTCAGGGTTTCCAGTTTCATACTAAGGTCTTTGATCCATTTGGAGTTAACTTTTGTGCAAGGTGAAAGATAAGGGTCTAGTTTCATTCTTCTACAGGTGGAGATCCAGCTTTGCCAGCATCATTTGTTGAAGATGCTGTCCTCCTTCCATTGTGTGTTCTTGGCAACTTTGTCAAGTATCAGGTGGCTGAAATTGTGTGTACTCATGTTTAAGTCTTCAATGATGTTCCATTGGTCTATGCATCTGTTTTTGTGCCAGTACCATGCTGTTTTGATGACTAGAGCTCTGTACTATACGTTGAGATCTGGTATAGTAATCCCCCCAGTGTTGCTCTTTATACTCAGGGTTGATTTGGCCATCTGGGGTCTTTTATGCTTCTATATGAATTTTAGGATTTTTTTTCTAATTCTGTGAAGTATGTCATGGGGATTTTGATTGAGATTGCATTGGATATCTATATTGCTTTTGGTAGGATGGTCATTTTCACAATACTAATTCTTCCAATCTATGATCATAGGAGGTCCTTCCATTTTCTGATGTCTTCCTCAATCTGTTTCTTTAAAGATTTAAAAATTTCATTGTAGAGGTCTTTGGTGTCTTTGGTCAGATTTATTCCAAGATTTTTTTTTCAGCAGTTGTGAATGGGAGCGTTTCCCTGTATTCTTTTTTCCAATTGCTTGTTATTGGTGTATAGAAAGGCTACTGAGTTTTGTAGATTAATTTTGTAAGCTGCCACTTTACTGAAAGATTTAATCAGTTCTAAAAGTTTCTGGTGAGATTTTTGGGCTCTCTTAAGTAAAGTATCATATCATCTGCACAAAGGGATAATTTGACCTCTTCTTTTCCAATTAGTACTCCTTTGATTTCCTTCTCCTGTCTTATTGCTCTAGCAAGAGTTTCCAGCACTATGTTGAAAAGGAGTGGAGATAGTGGGCAGCCTTGTCTGGTTCCATTTAGAATGATATTGGCTGTGGGTTTGTTGTATATAGCTTTAATTGTGTTGAGGTATGTTCCCTCCAGTCCAATTCCCTTTAGGGCTTTTATCATGAATGCATGCTGAATTTTGTCAAAGGCCGTTTTTTTGCATCTATTGAGATGATGATGTGGATTTTGTCCTTGAGTCCATTTATGTGGTTGATGACATTCATTGACTTGTGTATATTGAACCATCCCTGCATCTCTGGAATAAAGCCTACTTGATCATGGTGAATGATCTTTTTGATGTACATCTTTATGCTGTTTGCAAATATTTTGTTGAGAATTTTTGCATCTATGTTAATTAAGGTCTGTAAGGCAGAGAAGTCCAGCTCTGGTGCAGTGGGAGGGGCCACGCATGGTCCCAATGTAGGGGGTTCGGCACAGTGTGATTTGGGGAAGCTCAGCTCCATGTGGAGGCCCAATCCAGGCACTCTCAGGCAGTCTGCTAAGGTCTCCAAAATGTACATTTTAAAAGGAATTTATTTTACATTTATTTATTTTGTGACTCTGTGTGTGTGTGTGTGTGTGTGTGTGTGTGTGTGTGTGTATGAGTGCTTGCATTTCATGGCACACATGTGAATGTCAGAGGACGACTTATGGAAGCCTGTTCTTTCTTCTTCCACCATGTGGGTCTTAGGGATTAAACTTAGATCATCAGGCTTGGAAACAAGTGCCTAAACCTACAAAACCATCTTGCCAAATCTGAAAGTGTGAATTTTTATTGTAGATGCTTCTGCAAGAAATGTTACGTATTTTGTATTCATGAGATATGGGTAAGCTACACAGGTACCATGAGAAGGAAAGCTTAACACTTCATTAGAAGTAAACAAACTCTGCAAAAATGGCTTTTGTCTTTGAAATGGTGGATGTCTTAGTGTACAGAAACACAGTGACAGGTGGCATCCTGTGCTCTTTGCCCCACATTCGCACCTCGTTGTTGACACTAGCTCCTGAGACAATACCCAGCAGGGACAGTGCAGTTGCCTTTGGATCATGACACCCCCTCCCCATCCAGCAGAACCTCCAGGCCCTCATTGCCATGTGACGCTTGCTCCACTGAGCCACATCCTGGATCTTCCCAGCATGTTTTGTCTTAGCAGAAAACGGCACCTGGCAGACTGAGTTCTTTGAGTCTAGAGGTGAAATGTGGGTAAATGCCAGAGTGAATTGTTGCTTGACCTTGAAAAGGTCCTGGTTGTCCCCTGTCCTGTGAGCAGGATGCTGATGCATGTTTCCTTGTCTTATCCACACCAGACTAGGTGACGATGTGTCTGGATTTGGAATCACCTAGGAGACATACCTCTGAGTGGGTCTGTAAAAGCAGTTTCAGAGAGGTTTAACTGACAGGGGCTCGGGGAGAAGACCCACCCTAAATGTAGGTGGCACCATCTCATGGGCTGAGGTCACAGGTCAGGTGACCCCAGGAGAACTCCAGCTGAGCACAGCATTCATCTCCCCGTGCTTCCTGACTCTAGGTGCAGCGTGACCACTACTATACCTTCCCTGTATGATGGACAGTACCATCGAACCACAAGCTCAAATAAACCCTTTCTTCCTTAAGTTTCTTTATGCGAGGTATTTGATCACAATGACAAGAAAATTAACTAACATGGTAGGCTATTTTATAATTCCATTTTTTTAGAAAGTGCTGAATTTTGCTTCTGGTAGTCTTTAATCCACCACGTGAAAATCTGCTTCATATCATTTTCTATCACTAAATAACCTCTTCCCTACATGCTTACAAAAACTTTGATTTTATGAGATATTTCAAGATAAGGACCTTCTGAGACTTGATTTTAGAAAGAGGGCTAGAGACAAAGATGGGTGAGCCCTGAGGGGCATCAGACTTGCCTTGCTTGACATCTCCTTCAGGGAAGGTCACTGTGAGCTCAACAGACAAAACAGGATTAATTACTTCTGGCAACAGGTTGGTGGTAGGGCTAACAGTGCAGGGGCTGTGATGCCACTAAGAGTGAGGAGGCAAAATAGTCCCATCAGAGTCTGGGAGTTCAGCATCTCCAGCCTCAGGAGGGTCTTTCAGCCAAAGTTATAGGACCCCATTCTTCTGATCAGTGATTCCATGTTTACCACACATACCTTTTGAGGCCGAGACTTAAGCTTGTTCTGTAAGTCATTCAGTCATCTGACGAGGACTTGAGTATGGCTTTCAGTAATGTCATCCTGCAAGAGAGCAGATTCTCTCTCAGTGCACATACTTTGAAGTGTTCAGCGTGTTTACCCACATCTGGAGGTTGGCTGTAGCATCTCTGAGCTCATTCTTTTACGTTGTTATTTTTTATCCAGAGATGCAGGAAGCAACCAAACAGCATCATTATAGCCCCTAGTTTCCCAGAAATGTTCAATAGCATTATATATAGAACCACTAAATTCCTTGCCTTTCACAAGTAATGAGTCAGGAGTGTCAAATGAATGTATATTGTGCATTTTGTCCAGATTGCCCATGCAGCCTGCATAATGAGTAAGGCCCAGGACAAAATCAGAAACCTATTTAAAGCATGAGGTTTGTGATTATTTTTTGTGACTCAGTTGCTCAGTTCTTGAGCATGAACTTTGTAAAGTTTCACAATGTTAAAAGTACGGACAGGTCTCTCTTTCCTATTAGGAGCATTGACAACTTTGCATGTAGTTGAACTGGAGAGCTAGGTCCAGAACCTCACCAAACCCATTAGAGAAGCCATCCTTACAATTCTGGTTTTTCTAGAACCACTCCTGCTACCAAAATTTGAATTGCCCAGGTCCCTCCAGGAACAGAATAGATAGAATGTGTGTCTCTTACAAAGGGTGATTTGTCAGATGGGGTTACACAGTAGGGGCTGGGTTGACTGACAGTGGCTTCTGTTCTCTAAAGAAGCGGGAAACCTGGTGGCTTTTGGTGGACAGAGCTGGATGTTGCAGAGGTCTCAACCCAGGGTTGGAAGTCTGAAGTCTCCCTGGAGGATCTCTCATGTGAGTCCACACTCGGAGGCTGAGGAAGCAGGAGTCTGTCATTGGAAGATGTGCCAGGTAGGGTTGGATGTGCTCACTCAGAAAGGAGCTGCTAAGGCTCTGCTTTTCCCTCAGTCCTGTTACACCTGGGCCTCCCATTGGAAGGTGCCAGTCACTTCTTGGGGGCGTGTCTTCCTCCCTCAGTGATCCTCTGGAAATGCCCTTACAAACACACTCAGGGACAAGTGTCCTAAATAGTTCTAAATCTCATGAGGTTGACAAGACTGACCATCCTTGCATTAGAGGTGATAACTGGTACACTTGATCTGAATCCATTTTTTTAAGTATTTTATTTTATTTTATTTTATTTTTTTATAATATATTATTATTTTGTGTGTATGAGTATATTGCCTGCATGTATATGAGTGCACCACATGTGTGTAGTGCCCACGGAGGCTAGAAGAGGATGGATGTTGGAGC
>NW_008339846.1:1854792-1855234 GCF_000622305.1 Nannospalax galili | reverse complement strand
ATGTTCTCTCCAGACCAATTCTCTCTAGGACTTTGAACATAAATGCACGTTGAATTTTGTCAAAGGCCTTCACTGCATCTATTGAGATGACCATGTGGTTCTTGTCGTTTAACCCATTTATGTGATTTATGACATTTATTGACTTACGTATATTGAACCATCCCTGCATCTCTGGAATAAAGCCAGCTTGATCATGGTGGATGATCCTTTTGATGTGTGTCTGTATGCGGTTTGCAAGTATTTTATTGAGAATTTTTGCATCTATGTTCATTAAGGATATGGGTCTATAGTTTTCTTTTTTGGTTGTATCTTTACCAAGCTTTGGTATGAGAGTGATGCTGGCTTCATAGAAGAAATTTGGATGTTCTCCCTCCATTTCTATCTTTTTGAATAAATTAAGTAGTATTGGATGCAGATCTTCTTTAAATGTCTGATAGAATTC
>NW_008339846.1:1829250-1851522 GCF_000622305.1 Nannospalax galili | reverse complement strand
GGTCAGAAAGCAGTATTGGTTCCCCAGGTGTCTGGGGCCCCAAGACTAGGAATGGCGCAGGGCCCAAACTAGGAGTATAGAAAGGTGGGGGGGATGGAAGGGTGAATGTGGCTTAGGGAGTCCCGGCACGGAGGGCTGCGCTATAGACTTACCCCAAGAGGCCTGAGGATAGTCAGTATTTTATTATTTTTATATGTATGACTCTATTGTCTGCATATATGTAAGTGCACCCGCATCATGCAGTGTCCACAGAGGTCAGAAGAGGGTGCTGGATCCCTTGGAACTGGAATTAGAGATGGTTGTTAGCTTCCATGTGGGTGTTGGGAATCGAACTCGGGTCCCCTGAAAGAGCAGCCAGTGCTCTTAACTATTGAGGCATCTCTCCGGTGCCTGAAGTTTTAAAGAAGAAAGGGGGATTATTCTGGTAATACGTTATGAATAATCACACAAAGTTGTCTACAATATGCACAGACTCCTTTTAATGTGGGTTGTGGACTAGCCTAGAGCATACCCTACCACTTGGTAGACAGCCAAAAACCTTTATTTTTCATTCTGTAGTTAGAAGTAGGCAGTAGCAGAAGTTTACACTTTGCTCAGTCTGACCACTCTGCAATCACATCTTTTTCTGGGAAAATACTGTTTTATTTTTTAGTACCCTTTCTTGGGTCTAGTCCAGCAATATTTTCCTGAGAAGATACTTTATTCAGTTACTTTGTGCAGAATAAAAAATTAGGCAATTTGAAAAAGTAGATATTACTCTCTTAAAACAGATAACAGATACGTCATGAGCTGTACATGGATATATTTTTAAAAAAGCAATTACCATCTGCCTGATGGGGAAGAATAACTCTGTTGGAATTGAAGTTTATTGTGTAGCTTTATAATTAGGCTGCCTCTTCATAGAATAATATCCTTATCAGAATTCATGAAAAAAAACCTTCTAATATTTTCCTTTTATTTTCCAACTCATTATATAAACAGCATTTTGGTTTCGATTAGAAGAATTTAGAATGTAGAGGGGTTCTTGTAACATAATGTGTTTGTGAAAATACTTTATCAAAGATTTAAAAATTTATTTATTTTTAATTTTTTATTGAGCTTTTGTACATTTCATACAACAATTCTTAATCAAATTCAGACCCCCCTCCCCCATCCATGCCCCCCCATGGGACTTCATGTATTCCCCATACATGTTAAGTCCTGTCCAATCAAGCATTTGTACCCAGATGTCCTTCAGTGCAAATTCATTTATAAAGGGTTTTAAGGGAGTTGTTCAAGATGGAGGGTCCTTTCTTACATTTATTTACATTTATTGATTTAGTGTGGGTGTGGGTACTGGGGACACAAATGTGCCATGGCCTGCTGTGGAGGTCAGAAAACAACGTACAATGGATCCTGGGGATTTGAACTCAGGTCATCAGGCTTTGGTGGCAAGTGCCTTTACCCACTGAGCTTCCTTGTATGCCCAGCAGGAGGAGTCCTTTTGGGTCAACATCTTTCACTTTGATCACATCCAGTGTATAAGTTGAATTCCTGGTTATTCCTAGCACTGGCGTCAGTTTTTGGCTCAGGGAGAAGCAGAGGGGACCCAGTCCTCATTCCCAGCTGGGTCCCCACTGTCCCTCTCCTGCAAGGCATGCCCATGTGCTCAGCTCTGCCTGTCCCCATCCCACTTATGTTTTCTGGTATTGAAGATGGTGCCTCTCCCAGGGAACATCACGGAAAGGGAATGGAAGGAACGTAAGAGCCCGAGGTTGGGGGTGACTGCCGCAAAACCATCTTCTGGACATGACAAGGCCATTGCAGTCATGAACTCACAGCAGCTGTGGCCGTCCGCACACCCTGTACAAGGTCAAGCCGGTCAACACTCCAGCATGGGTGGATGGAGAGGCTCCCAAAGCCTCCCTCACCCCCAGCTGAGGAGCTGTTGGCAGTGGATGGCTGCTGGGGGAGGAAAGTCAGTTTTCTTCAGGGTGTGGCCTCTGGTAGGTTGCCCATGCTCCAGTGGATGGCTCCACACCCATGCACATACAGGCAACACTACTTGGAATCAATTGTTTATAGATACAAAAGTGGGGACATGAAGTTGGGGGCATCTTGGGAGGAGCTGGAGGTAGGGGGTGGGACATGAATATGGTATAATAAAAATATATTGTATAGGGAACTGGAGAGGTGGCTCAGCAGTTAAGAGTACTGGCTGCTCTTGCAGAGGAACAGGGTTGAATTCCCAGCACCCACATGGTGGCTGACAACTGTCTATAACTCCAGTTCCAGGGGATCCGATGCCCTCTTCTGACCTCCGTGGGCACTTACACACATGCAGGCAATACACTCATACACATAAAATAAATATAATAAATAAAAATTTAAAACAAAATACATTGTATACACATAGTAATAAAATATATTTAATAAATAGAATAAATGAAAATTATATTTCAAAAACAATACTCCCTTCTTCCCTGTTATACTGTCTCACTTCCTCAGTCTCTTACAGTTTCCTAGTGCCGCAATTAATTGGATAATTCAACTGTCAGAAGAAAAACCAGAAATCAGCTTAGTTTAACAAATTTTACATGAAAAGTGTGAGATCTAGGTACCATTTCAGGCCAAAGAATAGACGGACCCTACAGAGGAGCAGTTCTATTTATAGCCATTGTAAAGAACGTGCCAGCGAGAAACAGCCTGATGGTGCTTTCCTCAGGTAAACAAGGTCTGATCAGTCGCCCACCTCTGCCTGGCGGGAGCTCAAGTGCTGTGATGCCTTGGCCGCCTGGGCGCCCGTCGCTTAGTTACAGGAAAGTGCTCTTAGTTAGGTTACATCTTGCCTACACTTCAGGCTAGGCACTGTTCACTGTGTATAGAAGCTGCCTTTGGCCAAAGGCATCACAAAATATGAAACTGGTTCAGGCCGAATTTGTGTCAGTTTAGCATAACCACGTTTGAGGGACCACAATTTCCATGTTATAGAATGAATTGTGCAGAATTTTGAATTCTGCATAATTCTTTGGAAGCTCTACACCCTCCCTCAATGTGTCAGAATGTGGCCTTATTTGGAGACAGGGCTTTTGAATAGGTGGTTAAGGTTAAGGTTGTGAGGTGGGCCCTAATCCAATATGTCTGGTGCTCCTTTAGAGAGGTGAAAACTAGGCCACAGAGCTGCCCAGAAGGAAGAACATGTGCAGCACAGGGCGAAACAACCAAGGACAAGTTAAGGAGAGAGGTGTCAGCCAGCCCTGCCCATACCTGGGCTCCCACTACAGTGAACCTGGAAACAGCAGGCTTTGTCTTCAAGCCGCCTGGCCCAGCTGTGACGGCAGCTGGAACAAACTAAAAATCCCCGCGAGGACACTGTTGACCCTGTTGGCATTCCGTATCTTAGCACGGACTCTGCCCAGTCCGCATAGCATCTTAGCACCAACTCTGCCCAGTCCACTTAGCATCTTAGCACGGACTCTGCCCAGTCCGCATAGCATCTTAGCACCGACTCTGCCCAGTCCGCATAGCATCTTAGTATGGACTCTGCCCAGTCCACTTAGCATCTTAGCACGGACTCTGCCCAGTCCACATCGCTGTGGCTTGTCTTTCCAACTTTCTTCTCCACGTGGGGGAGCTGAGCAGGAGAATCCAGGCAGAGCCTGCTTTGGGAAGATCTGTGTGTCCCATGTGCACTTTGAGGGCACTGAAGACAGTATAGTAATCAGCTCTCTACACCCCCAGTGGCTTTTAAAAATATTTTATTATTTTTTATTTTATGGGCATGAGTGTATTGTTTGCCTGTATGTAAGTGCACCTCTGTTGTGCAATGCCGTTGGAGGTCAGAAGAGGGTGTCAAATTCCTCTGAAACTGTAGTTAAGGAGGGTTGTTAGCTGCCATGTAGGTGCTGGGAATTGGACCCGGGTCCTATACAAGAGCAGCGAGTGCTTTTAACTGAGCCAACTCTCCAGCCCCTGCCCCCAGTGGCTTTTTAATCTATGAATATTTGGAATTATTTCCTAGTCAGAACCCACAGGACAGTCAGTCACAGAGAGGGATGGACAGACTGACTGATTAACTTAACTGTAGCCCCAGAAGCCCTCGTTGCTGCCTTTTCTGATGCTGCTAATCATGTCCCTTGGGTGTGTCCTGGGCACTTGAGTAGGCTAGTTTTGTGTGTGTGTGTATGTGTGTGTGTGTGTGTATGTGTGTGTGCCTGTGTCTGTGTGTATGTCTGTGTTTGTGTGTGTGTCTGTGTTAGTGTATGTGTGTATATTTGTGTTTGTGTATGTGCCTGTGTCTGTGTATGTGTGTGTGTGTGTGTGCCTGTGTCTGTGTGTATGTCTGTGTTTGTGTGTGTGTATGTGTGTGTGCCTGTGTCTGTGTGTATGTTTGTGTATGTGTGTGTGTGTGTGCCCATGTCTGTGTGTATGTCTGTGTTTGTGTGTGTGTATGTGTGTCTGTGTTTGTGTGTCTGTATGTGTGCATGTTTGTGTGTGTCTGTGTGTGTGTGCTTGTGTCTGTGTGTATGTGTCTATGTGTGTGTTTGTGCATATCTGTGTGTGTCTGTGTGTGTGTACACGTGTCTGTGTGTGTGCTTGTGTCTGTGTATGTGTGTATGTCTGTGTGTGTGTGCGTGCATGCGTGTGTGTGTGTGTGTGTGTGTGTGTGTGTAGGGTACTATGATTTTCTTCAACCCTTTCTATTTGGCAGAATGCACTTAAGAGCATAAGACCTGGTCTTGCTTATTCTTTTTCCCCACTTAGGTGCTGGGCTGCCTATGAGCAGGGCCTTGCCTCCTCCTCTGCCCTCCTCACTGCCCAGCAGATCACCAGGGGAGCTCAACAAGAACCTATCCGGTGATGCTCCCTCCCACTTCCAGAAGACCTTCTGGGAACAACTCTCAGTGAGATAAAGCAAACTTTCATCTGGCCTGCTCTTGTATGCAAGGGTGGAAGATCAGGTCTCCATGGCTCTGAAAGCTGAAAGGACACAGGACAGAGCCAGGCAGAGAGTCTCCAGGTTTCCAGTGAGCTGTGGTGGCCAGGTGCTCTAGGTGAGGCTGTGGTCTGCCCAGTGTCCAGAGCTCAACACACCCGCCTGGCTCCCTCACCTCTCCAGCCTCCAGTCTGGGCACTTCTCCAAGGGAATGCTGAGGTAGTGCTGAGCTAGCTCCCACTTGAACCCAACTGGGCTATTTTTAAAAGTTCTACACAAAAGCTGTGCTGTGACATAGAACGAGGCGGTGTGAGAAGAGGAAATTTGATCCTGTCTGTGACAGTTCTCCAGTGTCACAACTTTCCAACGTCATAGTCTGAGGTCAGGAGGATGCAGGACAGACTGGAGTGTTAAAGGTCCAGGGGTTGCAGAATTATATAAAATGGTCACAACTTATAAATACTGATATTTGGGCACAGTATTAAGGAAATGCATAAATGGAGGATGTTTTGAGAACAAGCCTGAAAATATCGCCTCGTCTTAAGGAGTGCTCCCTGAAATGCTGAATCCTGCTTGTTTACTATGAAGTTAACGGTCTCTCTCCTTCCCACTTTCCAAAGAACTTCTGAATATGAATATTATCAAACGTGGTAAAATCCATGGTCCATCCCACCTAATTTTATCTTTGACAGAGCACAAGGATTTCAGAGTAACTGGACATGTTATTGATTGCTACTGAGTATGAGATCAGGGTTAGGCCTAGTTTTACAGTGTTACTGGGAGGACCTTACAATTACCCTTCCTGATGTCAGTGTCATAGGTGTGAACAGAGAGCCCACTGTCCCACGAGCAGCATTGACTTTGGCTCCTGCGTTTGGGCAGCGTCTTGTGGCTGTTTATCGTCAGCTCCAGTTAACTTCTGTGAACACCGAGTACAAATTTTCTCACAACTGTGGAAGTTCAACTTCCATCTGTTCTGGTGAAGTGGGGACTTTGGTGAGTAGTCTGATGGACTGATTTTCTGGACATCACCCTAAGAGTCACTTAATTTGAAAGAAAGTTATTTAACTTCAGTGAAATTTAAGTTCCTTAGCAATAAAATAAAGACAATACCTACTCATGATGATTCCTCAATTCATTATGACATCATTTTCTAAACAGATGGCAAATTAGCTATTTCCTAAACATTTGTAGTCCCTCCCTGAGTGATCTGTAAGCTACCCATAATGCTCTACTTCAGCGATATTTTCATTTCAGAAGCCTAACTCTTCAACAATTCAGCCCAGGTTCTTTTCTTTGTTTGGTTATTGGCACTATTAATGCTTTGAGAAGAATAATTCATGGTTGCTGAGGCTGTTCTATGTGATGTAGGGCATTTAGCAGCACCCTCTAGCCAGAGTTGGGACAACCCAAACTGCTGCAGGTGTCACTCGGCCTCTCCTGGGCCAAGCTCACCCCTGGCTGTCATTTTGCTTTAACCTCAAGGGATTTATATCTTACTTGTCACTATATGGGCCTTAATGGAGTGCACTGAAGTCTTGGCCTCTAGTCTGAGACCCTTCTGGGGGTGGAATTTTGAGATAGAGCCTAGGAGGGGGAAGTTAGGTCACTGCGGACATTCCCTCCATGAGGATTCTGGGACCTCAACCTCTTTCTCATCGTTTCTCAGCTTCTCTGAACCGAGCAGTGTTTTCTGCCTTGTCATGGGCCCTAAAAGAACAGCGCTAAGAAGTCACGGACTGAAAGCCTGAAACCATGAACCGAAAGAAATCTCCCCTCGGCTGCTTCTGTCAGGCATTCTGGTGCCATTTGTGGAAAGCAGCCGTCTCAGTCACCTTGTCGCTGCTACGAGGAAACACCTGACAGATGCAACGTAAGGGTTTATTTTGGTCATAGTTTGTGAGGACAAAGTCCCTTGTGGAAGGGTTGGCAGTGGGAGTGTGAGGCCGCCAATCACATCACATCTGAGGTCAGGAAGCAGAGAGAGATGAGTGTAGGTGCTCAGCGGGTTATTCCTTTTCGTTTTTGCTTCAGGTGGGGCCTCCTACACGCAGGGTGTGTCTGTCCTCTCAGTTAAACCTCTCCAGAAAAAAATCCTCACTACCTACAGGGATGTCTTAAGTGATTATAAACCCAATCACATTGACAATGAAGACTGACCACAATATCAACACATATGTACATGCCTATTTAAATGTACATAATTATGGCATCTAATATATAATCGTGTCTTATGCACTCATATCTTATCGTAAGGATATAATTAGGGTTAGATGCTTGAGGTATGCATTCTCCAGCGCCGTTAATGAGTGTGATGGTTAACACTGATTCTCAACTTGACCTGGTGTCAAATCACTGAAGAGACAAGCGTCTGGGCATGTCTGTGAGGGATTGTCTAGATTAGGTTAACTGAGAAGTGGCTCACACTCAAAGTGGGCAGTATTAATGCACGGAGGACTGGACTCAACAAAAGTGAGACAGTGAGCCTCACTGCTCCCTGACTGCAGAGGCGATGTGACCAGCCACCTCAATCTCCTGCCACCACGACATCCCCACCATGGTGGCCAGTAGCCTTAAACCGGGAGCCAAAGTAAAGCCTTCCTCCCTTACACTGCTCTGTTGTGTGTTGTCACGGCAGCAAGAGATGTGACTAGCACAGCGGGTTGCATGTTGAACACTACCTGGCCCGCACGTTCGGGGCCCTGAGTTACAGTGACACACCAAACTCACACACGTCAGGGAGAGGGACGCAGCTCTGATTCCTAAGGCCACTTCAATCCAGCGAGCATGGCATGTGAATTCTCATGGTGTCTTTTAAACAAAGAGAGTGGCTGAGAATAATATGTATTTGTTTAAGAAGGAGGATGATGCCAGGAGACTGTCGCTTCCTCAAAGAGCAAGCGCCCCTGTGTCCCTGTCTGTGCTCTCCCAGCTCATAACCTTTTTTGGCTGAGCCTCAGTTTACTCATAAATGTTCTCACTTCTGGGAGTCTCGTCCCTGAAGAATTCTGAGTTTCTGAGCGGTTGGTAATCATGTCCATTCCTTCGTTTTTCCACTGCTCACCCCTTTTCAAACTCATTTCTTAATCTCTTGTTTGTCTGTAGGATTTTTCCCTCCTGTGCAAATGTTTGAGCCCAGTTGGCTGAGTTTAGTGAGGTTGTTTGTTTGAAGCTTGATAAATAAGACGTCATTTAACTGGGGCTTTTGCTGTTCAAAGAACAAGAAAGGTTAATAAGCACAGCACTGCTGACGTTAATCCTCGGCTCGCTCCGCGCCACCGCAACACTTACAGATGTTGGTTAGAAAGCCCC
Organism: Nannospalax galili; assembly: GCF_000622305.1. Lineage (NCBI taxonomy): Eukaryota > Metazoa > Chordata > Mammalia > Rodentia > Spalacidae > Nannospalax > Nannospalax galili. The sequence continues at coordinate 1,843,295 of NW_008339846.1, read as the reverse complement.
TCGCTTGCTGTTTCCACCAGCTTCCCGTTTTTACAAGTCACAGCTTATGTCTCAAACCCTCTGTATTTAATCTGACTCCTAAATTAAATTATTTTTGGTGTATTTGAGTCAAAGTCTGTTATTAGTCAATTTTGCAGGTGTGAAAAATATTCATTTTTCACACCCCATTCTCCTTTTGTGTCAAATGACAAATTCGAGAATTAGAATTTGACAGAAAAGCTTCCTTCATATCCCATGCTTCAAATAAGCAGATCACTCTAACAACTCCTTCCTGACCTGAGGAGGCCACATACAGACTGCATTCCTCCACTAAGCGTGTGTCAGGTGTGACAGACTTTGCAAAGTTTTTATAATGAAAACGAAGAAATGAAAGGAAAGAGGGAGGAGGAAGGGAGGGAGACAGGGAGGGAGGGAGGAGGGAGGGAGAACAAAGACAGGAGTAGGCACCGTGAGGGACCTCAGAGCCTCTGTTCCTTCCGATTGCCTCCTCACCCAGGGATCCTGGACAAGACACAGGGGATACCACAGGAGCACAGACAGATGACACTCAGATGTTCATGGAGGACAGTAACCAGAGCTCTGTTTTTCCTGAGATTGAAACATTTGAGCATAAGTGGCCCCTGTTAAATACTGACAAATAATGCTCCTGCTCTCCACAACAAACCCTTCCTAGCACATGGCAGGATCCAGAGCATTCCAGGAACATCCCTGCAGGAAAGAGAAGCCTCCCTTTGAGAATCACGTGTAGTGGTAGCTGGGGTTTGAGTTTGACATGCCCTCAGCAGGCTCCTGTGTTTGAATATCTGGTCCCCAGCTGGCGGCACTGTTTTGGGAAGTTGTGGGACCTTTAGGAGGTGGGACCGGCTGACAGAGGGGGCGGGCCTTCAAGGAGTACAGCCTGACCCTGTTCTCAGGCTATAGCAGAGCTGCTCCACCAGCTCCACCTTCGCTACCACAGTGGGCTCCACCCTCTGAAACTGGGAGGCAAAATAAATGTCTCCTTCCTTGAGTAACTTCTATCAGGTATTTTGTCCCAGCAATGAGAACGGTAACCATTATACTGGTTTTCTGGGATCTTCTCTGAGGCTTTGGCCCTGACAGTCCGTGTATTAGTTATGTTTCTGTTGCTGTGATAAAACACCATGGCCAAGGTAACTTACAGAAGGAAGAGTTTATTGAGCTTACAGTTCCAGAGGAATGAGAGTCCATCATGATGGGGAGGCACGGCAGAGGGAGCCGGAGCAGAAAGCTCGGCTCTCACATCTTCAGGAAGGCTCAGGAAGCAGAGTACATTGTCTGTCAAGTTTTGGCTAGATGGGGGAGTGGAACTGGGTCAAGGAGAGCAGGAGTGATGGCAAGCTATGATGTCATTTGGAGTTTTGACTTCCGGCACATGCTTCAAAGTCAGACAGAATGTGGCCCCGTGGGGACCATTCTGTCTGATGCCCGTTGTCCTGAGAATCACCCTTGCTGAGAGGCAGAGGGAATGTGCTGCCTGGAGTTAAATATGTTCTTCTGCTCCAAAGGCAGGAAACTACATTAAACAGAAATAGAAGCTAGATAACCAGAGGCTGGATTTCTAACACCATAATAACTGGACTTAGAAAAATAACTACGAAGCTGAAGGGTTACTTTTGCTTCCTAAGTTAAAAATATAAAATAGTAGAAGTGAGTTTCCCAGTGGCACGTTTGTGAGACATAAGGGTTTTCTGGTTTTCTCCAGAGGAGCTGTAGGGCTCTCCAGTTCTTAGGAGAGCTAAATTAGGACCGATTTACTTTAATTATAGGGATAAGGAAGGAGTGGGAAGTGGCAGGTGGGACTTCGAAGGGCATACGCTTTACAGTTGGTCAGATCCAGTTTCTAACCCTGACTCACCACCTCCAACTTCACCATTTATGTAAGTGAGGATGCGTTGACCCCATGCCTTGGGTTGCAGTGGGACTGCACCTGAGGATGCCTGGTACTTTGCAGGCCCTCCTCAAGTATGTCGCCCACAGCGGAGACAGTGGAGAACAAGGGAAAAAAGGAGGTGAAGAGCAGATAGAAGATAGAGCCTGACCTGCCCACCCCACACTTCAGAGTGTGGCTTCATTTGAAAGGAGGGTAATTCAATTACTGTAAGGTCATTAGGGCTGTGGCCCAAGCCAGTGTGACTGGTGTCCTTTCTTCTTACAAGAAGGAGAAATTTGCACACAGAGACAAGATGAAGAGGCAGAAGATGATGCATCTTGTCAACTTGATGGGATTAAGAACTACCTGGGGACCGGGTAGGGTGATGTATAGCTGAGATCCCAGCACTCAGGAGGCTGAGGCAAGAGGATTGCTGAGGGTTCAAGGCTGGCCCAGACTATCTGTGGAGTACCAGACAAGCCTGGGCAAGAGAGTGAGACCTTGTCACAAGCCAACAAATCCAGAATGAGAGAGAAGAAAAACCTCGAAAATAGTGAGCTCCACCTCTGGTGTGTCTGTGAGAACATCTCCAGAGATGTTCAGATGCTGAGGGGTCTGACCTAATGGATGGTTTAGTACATTGCAAGTTCTAGGCCATCCTGGGCTACAGAGTGAGGCCTTGTCACAAACAAACAACAAAATGAGAGAGAGAGAGAGAGAGAGAGAGAGAATAGAAACTGCCTGGGAAGATTAGCCATACCTCTGATATGTCTGTGATGGCACCTCCAGAGATGTTAAGATTTTGGGGCTCTGACAAAGGATGATGTAATGCATAGGTGGATTTATAATGACAGCATTAGTGAGAGGAAGTGAAGGTGGGATGGGGTCTAGTTTGAGGCAGTGGCTGGGAGCTCCTGGAGGCTATGGTTTCCCCTGGCCTCTTTCTGACCTCCTAAATCTTGGCTTCCTGCCTGCCATGAAGTGGTTCCTTGGACACACACTTCTACTTCTATGATGCTGTGCTTTACAACAGGCAGAAACAGCCAAGTGATCAGGGACTGACTCCTATGAGTGGCTCAAAATAAACCATTTTTCACTCAAGTTGTTTCTGCCAGGTACTTGTTCACAGGGACGAGAAAAGCAAGGAATCAGCCAGCAACGAACCCACGGGGTGGCCTGGCGTCGGACCCTCCTCGCTCTCAGGAAGGACCACGGTTCGGCCGACATTGCCATCACTGACATTTGGCTTCCAGAACTGTGGGCAATGCATTCTTGCTTCTCCCACCCCCGGGCTGTGGGACGTTGCTACGGCAGCCCCAGGACACCTGCACACGAGGACCGAGGACAGAGGCATCGCCACAGCGGGGCATCCACAGATATGGGTGGGAGGTTCGGAAGCGACTCGGGGCATGCTAAGGCTGTTTTCACTGCAGGGTCTTTACAGGCTCAGGGTAAAGTTCCACGTCACCTCCAGGGAACAGCATGTTGTCAGTAAAATCACAACATTCTCTTTAAAGGAGCCCCCTGTGGCAGCTGCTGGACGGCTCCTTTTTCTCCTCTGACTAATTAGATCTATAGCAGGGCTAGAACAACTTGTGCACCAGGGACGCCTTGGATGCAGCTGAGCCTCTGAAAACTCTTGAAGTAGAGATCGAGTGTGTCCATGACATCACATGCTATAACGATGTATAATTATAGGCGATATTATTAAACTGTGAAGTGGGGAGCTGGAAAACATGCAATTTGGTGAGCTCTGTCTCCTGCCTGGTGTAATTACACGCTTCTCCTTCGGTTGACATTGCATTACAGGCTGGTGCTGCCCCGGCTCCTGCCATGCTTACTAATGTGGGGACATCAGGGACTATGCCGAGGTGGCACATCACAATCAAAAGGAACACTTGTCTTATTTGGGACCAAATTCTTCATTTACACTGTGATGTGATAAGATTGTCCAATCCTAATGAATGCTGGTTGGAAAGCAAATAATTCTTATTTCTGTCTTTCCCACACTCTCCTGTGGCTTTGTTTTAAATGCACTACTTTGGTCTCTAGGATAAAATTATTTGAGTATTTGAGCTACTCATGATTGGTTTGATGAATGAATCCACAGTTTGAAAACATTTTGGGAATTTAGTACTGGATTTGGGGGGTTAGAGCAGACCTCTGTCCACACTGGATGTTGGGGCAGGTCACACAGTGGGGCTGGCCTGTGCATTGCTGGGTGTTGAGCAGCATCTCTGCCCTCCAACAGCTAGATGTCATCATCACAGACTCTCAGTGAGACAAAGAAAATGTCTTTAGACATTGTCACATGACCCTTCGGAGACAAAATTGCTCCCACGTGGGTGTTCAGGGTCATAGAAAAAGGGTAAGGCTTGTGTAAGAGTGGACGAGTCAAGGTTAGATTCTGAGGTAATCTTAGCTACTGTGACGCAGCACTTGGGTCCTTCAGTTCCAGAACAGCAGCATGTACTCTATACACGACACTTCCTGGTCAGTCCTCTTGTTCGTTTTTCAAATTTTGCAGGCTAGAATCAATCACATTATTGATGAAGCTCAAATAAATGCTGAGCCTGTTCTGTCAGAAATACCAGTATTTCCAAGATGTCCCCAGCTACAGGGAAGTAGGGAGACATGAACTTGTATTCTCCTTAAACTGGGTCTCTTCTTTCCCTCCTCCCCCCATGGAGACACTGAAAAGCATTTTGTTTGTGGTTTCTCTGACTATAGAACCAGGTACATTGTGGGAAAGAAACATTATTAGTTTCCCACCAGCTTTGCTGTGGATAACAGCTGTGTCATGTGGATTTTGATGACAGCAGTTGCCTGGGTTACTTTTCAGGGACTTGAGGACCACTTTTGAGAAAACACTCACTCTTCACTTGGGTTTGCAGTGTCTGATGGCGAGTTAGAAAGAAAGGAGAAGGCTTGGTGTCTCTGCCTTCAGATCGTGTCTCTCACCAGCTCCCAAGACACTGCCAGTTGCACGGCTGACATCAGACCAGGACAGAAGTGAGAAGAGGTGGTACGAGAGCTCTCGGAAGATCTTCTCCTGTCCCTAGAAGCCACTGGAGTATTCCTCCTCTTCACCAGCCCACGTCCCCTTCCTTATTCCTACCCATATCCTCAACCCCTCAGCCCCCAGCCCTGGTGGTGAAATAGCTCTCCTTTCTTCTCCTCCATTTCTTGACCTCTGAGTGAACAAAGCCCTTCTTTCTTCCTAACACAGCTAGGTAGGATGGTCCCTGTAGGGAGGAAGAGTGCCGTGTGACACTGGTCCACAGCATCCTTAGCTAGCCCAGAGAGCTGGGAAGAGGACCACGCCTCAAGTAGGTTTGAGACGGTGATGGAAGATGGGCTGCTGGAAAGCAAAAATCAAAACCTAAACATTATTTTTCTGTTAGATGAGCTTTTCGATTTGGGTTTGGTGACATCCAGAAAGTTTTTTCAGATCATGTGTCAACTGGTTGGTCATTAAAATGAGTCCCCTATGGACTTAGAAATAGGTCAAGTTGAAAACACTACTGATCAGTAGTTGGAAGGGGCGCCCAGGCACCGGGGCGTTGAGTGTGGGTGGGAGGTCAGGTGTGCCCGGCCTGCCCTCTGGGTGCCACCACTTGCTTTATCACCCGACACCTGCTTGTCCTCTTGCCCTTGAAGGTACTGTGATAGATTGGTGGGGGAGGGGCTGCATAAATCCTCAATATCCTTCCTGTCCAGTGTTCTTTTATTTAAAAAAATGTTTATTTTTATGTGCATAAGTGTATTGCCTACATGTGTATAAGTGCACCCAAGTCATGCCATGCCTGAGGAGGACAGAAGAGGCCGTCAGGTCCCCAGGAACTGGAGTACAGATGGTTGTTAGCTGCCATGTGGGTGCTAGGATTTGAGCTTGGATCTTCTGCAAGAATAGCCAGTGCTCTTAATGACTGAGTCATCTCTCCAACCCCTCTGTTCTTATCTTCCCGAAGGAAAGAATTCGGCCAAGAGACACAATTTAAGCAGCATCTTATTCAGCAAAGCAGAGCAACTGCCTCCAGAGAGATTGAGGCAGGCTGACACAAAGGCTTCTGCATTGTGGGTTTCCGAGCAGAACCTGGTGGTACAAGACTATTATCTCAGCTACTCAGGAGGCTGAGGCAGGAGGATCACATGTTCAAATCCAGCCTTGGTTACAGAGTAAGCTCAAGGCCAGCCGGGATGATTTAGTGAAATAAAAAAAAAAAAAAAAAAAAAAGTCCGGGGACGGAGTTAAGGGGTACAGCACTTACCTAGCCTGGTGAGACCTTAGTTAAATTTTTTTTCTATTTTTGGTCTTTTTTTGAGACAGGGTCTCCCTGTAGCCCCAGCTGTCCTGGAACTCACTATGTAGACCAGGCTGGCTTTGAACTCACAGAGATCTGCCTGCCTCTGCCTCCCGAGTGCTGGGATTAAAGGCGTGTGCTACCACACCTGGCTCTTAGTTCAATTCTTAACACCACAAGCCCCATCCTTCCTCCCTAGTTTCTTGTGGCCCCCCCCTTGGGTTTTCCTGTTCCTCTCACTCTACAGGACGAGATAATATGTCCCTAAAGTTTTTCCTTCTCTCCTTATCAGTTCATTTGTTGGTGGCCATGCACGTCATTGGGATAGTACCCTGGCACCTTAATTTCTGATAACATGGAAAGAATCCAACTGCAACTTTAAAGATGTTGAGCAAATAAAGGGCCTTTTAGCCATCAGGAGATGTAGTTGTCAAGATATAACTATAGTTTCCTTGGTTACATTGTGTCTAACTCCCTGCCTCCCTGATCAGGCTGTGCCTAACTGCAAAAGGGCAGATCTATACAAGACCCTCTTCCCTCCTGTTCACATCTCCCCAGCTATCTAATCTAACATGCTCACCCCAAATTCAGGGAAATATAAAAACCACCATCCTATGGTTCTGATGTGCTGAGAAGGCTAGCTCTGCCCATCAACATGGCTGGGACCTGGCACCCAACCATTCAACTGAGTATGGCCTGATACTGAATCAAGTGAGCCCTTGGTCCAATGGGAATGCCTTCCTAACAGACTGAGAATGATTCAAGGACACAAAAGAAAAGATCATATAAAAAATAGGCAGGTTGGGGCTGGAGAGATGGGTCAGTGGTTAAGAGCACTGTCTGCCTTAAAAATATATATTATTTTTATTTTATGTGTATGGGTGTATTGCCTGCATGTAGGTAGGTGCACCCATTTCGTGTAATGCCCGTGGAGGTCAGAAGAGGGTGACAGATCTCCTGGAACTGGAGTTACAGATTATTGTCAGCCATCATGTAGGTGCTGGGACTCAAACCCCGGTCCCCTGCTAGAGCAGCCAGTGCTCTTAACCGCTGAGCTATCTCTCCAGCCCATGCTTTTGCAGAGGAACAGGGTTTGGTCCCCAGCACCCACATAGTGGCTGACAAGTACCCATAACTCTAGTTCCAAGGGATCTGATGCCTTCTTCTGACCTCCATGGGCTTTGTACAACATGGGTGCAACTACCTACATGCAGGCAATACATGCACCCATACACATAAAATAAAAATAATAAATAAAATATTTTAAAAAGTAGGCAGGGACCAGACTGATGGAACCAGAAGCCAGGGAATGCTTGGTACCAATAGGAGCTGGAAAGGTGGGGAGATCCTCTCCTAGAGTCCCCAGAAAGAGCACAGCACTGTTGAGGGTTTAAGGCTACTCAGCTCTTGAACTTAGAGAATGTTTCTGTTGCCTTATTTTGTCCATCTGTGGAGTTTATTGTGGTTGTCCAGGACACTAGCATCTAGTGTCAGGTCTAATCCACATCCTGCAGGGGTCTGGTTGAGTCCTGGTCAGAGCTGTAGAACTTGGTGGCTGTCCTGCTGAAGGCTCAGCATTCAGGGGCTTGGCCACCTTACTTCCCGTCACTGAGCACTGAGGGAGCTCTGCTTCCTCAGTCTTCATGTTCTTGGATGCCTGTCAAGCTGTCTACAACGGTTGGAGAACAGCAACCTAACAGAGCTTTCCCTGATCTTTCCTTTGGTCCCCGAATTTCCTGTGGAGTTCCCTGCTGAAAACAAGATGGACGTTTTATATTATAATATACCCTGGAATGTTTGGGAGTTCATGTTCTAGATCTAGGATTTTGCCAGTTTTCCTCCTGTTTTGGCTTGTTTCTTCACAGTCTGTTTCTGCCCTAGTGAGCCTGAGAGGAGAGAGGCCCAAGGTCCTGCTGGGTCCTTTTGTCACTGTGGCTGGTAACACATGGCTGGATGGCAAGGTCAGCACTAGCATTCAGTCGTTATTTCTAATCTTATGCAAAGCCTGACTCTGCCTTTTAGATTGACTAGTGAAGTCTGATTTGTCCTGTAGTTGAAGTATCTTAATGAACTCATGTTTGGATTTGGTGACCATCAGAGTCAGATAACCACAAGAGCACCTCTGCAGAGAGGAAATGCAGAGTCCCAGTCCCTGACCTAAGCCCTGTGCCAGATTCCCACCCAGGAACTTGGATCAAGCAAGAAAACTGAGAGTCACGCACTCTGCAACATCAGAGTGAGGACTGTGCTGTGCACAGGAAGGCTGGGGAGCCACACGCTTTCCACCTGGGCTCTCTGACTCGCCCAGGCACTGGACCTGATCTCCGTGGTCTTCGCATGTGCACTCCTTGCTTTGTTCTTGGTGATCGTGAGGCGAAGCTACTGCAGGCAGAACACCCAACACAGCCAGTGTGAGCAGCCCGAGTGGGGCTGCCTAGCCCCTTCTGGACGGGAAGCTTTTCTTGGCTCCCAGTCCAACTTCATGTGGCATGGAGCCTCTTGATGTCAGGACCAGCCTGGTCTGCCTTTTAGAGGAGGCAGAGAGAGAGAGGGAGAGAGAGAGAGAGAGAGAGAGAGAGAGAGAGAGAGAGAGAGAGAGAGAAACCAATGAACCCATTTCAGCAGATTGTTAAATGAATGGGAGGAAAGGCTCACACAGATGGGAGGCCTTTGGGAAGGGATTTTGCTTCCTTTGTGGGAGATCAGGGAGGACTGCCTAGAAGAATCAGATCTGAGCTGCAGGCTCTCAGAAAAGAATTTTCTTGCTTGCTTTAGAATTAAATGGAGGCCTTGATTTTCTCTAGGTCATTTACATCCACTAGGACACGTTAATTACAGTGAAATTGGCTGTGCTAAAATGCAATTTGGGTTATTTATTTTTAAGGGTATTCATAAAACTGTCATAATTAGGGGCATCGGTGAATATGAGCAGCGGGGATGGAAGGAGAAAGAAGTCTCTCTGCTCCGCAGCACAGAAGTAGCAGTGTCACAGAGGAGGAAAGAGCTTTGCCCAGGAGGCTGCTGCGCCCAGTCTTGCCCCCTCCTGGGCCTCCTGTTCTTTGTGATGCAGATTCTAGGACAGGTGCAGGATCCCAAGGCTCATTTGAAATGTTGGTCAGGAGGGCTGTGAACAGCCAGGACCCAGAACATCCGGTAGCCCTCCAGGACAGCTCTTGCTCCATCCTGACCTCAGCCTGATTTTAGGTGTTCCTGGGCGAGAAGGTCCACCCAAGGGAGAATCAGCACATGGGCCCTGGTTCCCAGCCCTACCTTCGCACTGGCAGAACCTGAGAAACAATTCTAGAAGAGAAAGCAAATCAATGAATCAAAATCTTAAAAAGCCCACAAATTATTCTGCACTGGCTGGTAGAGGGAACTAGACTTTTAGCCCTGTAAGATGGAGCAGAATTGCTACAGGCTCTAGGCTGGGGAGGCATCTACCCTTAGAGCTTCGAGATTGCTCCAGACCAGCGGTTTTCCAATTTTGCTCCCTGTCAGGACCACTAAAGAGTTTTGAAATTGCTGTTGTCAACACTGGACCCTCACATCCCACTCATCATCTCTGGTGGCCAAAAAGTCATAATGTTTTTTTTTTCTTTTGAGACAGGGCCCTATGTATCCCAGGATGCCATCAAACACTCTATGTAGCTGAGGATTACCTTGAGATTCTGATTCTCCTGCCTCTACCACCTGGGATGATAGGCAAGTACCACCATGCTTAGTTTATGTAGTGCTGAAGACTGAACCCAGGGCTTTGTGCATGCTAGGCAATCACAAACAACATATGTTCTCCCTCACCTTAGCACCAAAGCCTTATATGTGAGTATACATCCTAATGTAACTGCAGGAGCCAGGAAAATGGAAAGGAACCACCAGGATAAAGAAAAGAAAGAACCTGAGAGAGGATAGGAGAGAGGTGTTAGTTACCTGGGGGAAATGAGGACAATGGGGTAATTTAATGGGGAAGGGAGAAGGGACTGATATATAAAAATCCATGGGGGTAAAAGGGAAGAAGGAGCTTGAGAGAGGGGGGAATCATAGGAGACAGGTATTTCAAAGGGAAAATGGGAAAAGTGGGGATATTTAAACTGGAAAGAAAAGAGGGAGGATTAGTCAGCAATAGAGAAATGAGGGGTAAGCAATACTTAGGTGTTGTGAAAAACCAGAGGGAAAGGGATTGTTTCAAACACCTACTGAAAATACACAAACAGTATCTGAACATGAGTACCCGTGTAACCTGAACATGAGTCCCCGTGTAACCTGAACATGAGTACCCGTGTAACCTGAACATGAGTCCCTGTGTAACCTGAACATGAGTACCCGTGTAACCTGAACATGAGTCCCGTGTAACCTGAACATGAGTACCTGTGTAACCTGAACATGAGTACCCGTGTAACCTGAACATGAGTCCCTGTGTAACCTGAACATGAGTACCCGTGTAACCTGAACATGAGTACCCGTGTAACCTGAACATGAGTCCCTGTGTAACCTGAAGGCCATATCTAAGAAGTGCCAGGCAGGAGAAGCCTCCCTTCGAGTGTGGGTCAGGGCAGTCTGAGAGACTCCCAACATAACACAGGCTATTACTACAGCCCTTGATTGCCTTCTAGAACTTGAAGTTTAGACCCTGTTGCTGAAGACAGGACATACTTTGGACACAGGACTTGGAGCAATGGAGCTGGAACTGACCTGGAATCCTCCTCCCCGAAGACTGGCTCTCATAGTTTTGGAGGACACTATGCAAACTGCTAAGGGAGGAAAATCAATCAATGGTCCAACTCCAGCTTTAAAGCCCAATAACCACAACAATGACTGGCATAGCAAACTATCTATAGAGATAGGGCTATCTAATTGTACTTAAAGCCTGCTCAGTGGGTAGGAACTCATGTGTGGTGTTGTAAACAGCCAAATATACATGGTTGGAGAGGTTATAGATCTTAGAGAAAACCCCAAGTCTGTCAACTCCCTAGACAAACCTAATTTCTTACTATGTGCTAAATATGGATCCTTATATTTACAGACAAGTATACCAGTCACCACTCAGCAAAGAAGCTTCTTTTACAACAAAGTACAGAGTTCCTCAATGGAGAACGAGTGCCTGTGAGATGCCCAACGCTAAGTGACACATGTACAGTGGAACCTCTACACCTAAGGCTCACAGAGCATAGCAGAACAGGGGGAGAGAGAGCACTAACGCATCTCTCAAACTCCCATCAGTGAAGCTTCCTCAAGCAACAGAGAGTGACGAACACAGGGCTGCAGCTGGCCAAAGCGTAGACAGTAGGAGACTGCGGAGTGTGTGTCCTTAGACTGGACACCTATATTAACCCTCGCCCACCCAGGGCTCAGAGACCATTATGGAAGAGGAGGCAGAAAGACTGTAAGAGTCGGGGTGGTGCATGACCATAAAGAAACAGTCTTAGAGGCTTGTGGGAACTTGCTCATATAAACTTACAGCAATGGTGACAGCATGCACAAGACCCATGCAAAGCCAATCAGACAAAAACCCAGCACAGAACTGGGGAAACGGGCAAGAATCCCCAATCTTAGCTGAGGAACTATTGGCAGCTGATTACAGCTGGGTGAGGGAGAGTTGATCTTCTTTATGGAGTGATGCCAGATAGGATGAACAGGCTCTAAGGGATGTCTGGGTACACTAACTTGACTGGATAGGTCTTAGCATATATGACAGAATGCATGAGATCCTGTAGGTGAGCTATGGGAGGGTGCAGGTAGTGGAGAGGTCTAAATATGATTAAGATGCATTGTATGAAATCCACAAGAAAACCAATAAAAAATATACATTGAAAAACAGTCTGGTCATTGTGGTGTGTAGTTGTAATCCCAGCACTGGGGAGGTAGATCCTGAGGCTTCCTGGCCAGCCTCACTGAACTGGTGAATTCTAGGCAAAAAAGAGAGACAATCTCACCAAACAAGGCAGAGAGCGACTGGTGGAGACACTCGAGGTTGACCTCTGACTTCATGCACTGGTGCACATATGCATGCATGAACCTATGCGCAGAGAACAACTGTTTGTTCCAGATGCTTATTTATGAACATCCCCCCCGCAACCTTTTTGATATGCTCAAGAAAATTAAGCACATTGTACAGGATAAGAAGTAGAGATAAATTATTCAACAAGCTAGTTTGACATTTAAAATGCTATTTATAAAATATGATCATTTCTTCAGAAAATAAAAATAGTGAGAACCTAAGGTTGGTGGCTCTAGCAGGCAGACATAGTGCTATGTGGACGAGGGGCTTCTGGGTTCTCTGAAAGGGCATTTGGGGTTTGTGCAGGGTTGTTTCTCCTTGCTAGGATTTGGCTACTCCTCTGGCAACACTCTGGAATCCTGAATCATCTTTACCTTCCTGGGGTGGCTGTCTCTACTTGGCTCCTCAGAGTTGGAGGCTAGAGGACCAACAACTGGCAACTGCTTGCCACATGTGGGTGCTGGGTGGCACCACACTGGAAGTTATGTGCACTGTACACATGGCTGGACTCTTTTTAGTTCTTAATTTGAGTAGAAGGTGACTCTTCTCCTTCCCCACCCTCTCTGCATCACGCTGCATGACTGATTTTGGTCTGATAAGGACACATCTGATGTGAGCATTTGGCTTCTAGACTGTACACACAGCATAGCCAGGATGGGAGACAGAGCCTGGGGACTCCATGTGGTGCAATGCCATGTTTATAGATGAAGGCTGAGAGGTGCCCTGGCTGGTAGACATGCCAGGAGTGCTATGCCAAGCAATCTACACCAGGTGTGGTCAGAGCACTGTGAGCCTCAGAAATCAGGATCCAACTGGAAGCTGCCCATCCTGAGTTGGAGCACACAGTCAGCTCTTCAGGGGAAGTGAAAATGAACATTGATTTAAAAATGTGAATTTAAAACCTTTTTATCAGCATGTAGTGAACATATTCAAGGAGTAAACATCACATGGATTAGATCAGATGACTGACACACGCAGCCCCTTAAACAGTAACCAATTCTTCGGATTTGGAACATTTAAGGTCCTTCTTTCTGGCTATTTTTCATATATATACAATGAATTGCTGTCAGCCACAGAGCGACAGCTGTGCCGTAGACATTGGAAGTCATTGCTCCAACTGAGTCGCACCCGTGCTGGGTACCTGCTACATCATCCCACCCCTCTTCATCTGACCTCTCCCAGCCCTGCTAACGACTATTCTACCCTTCACCTCAATGGGCTCAAAGGTGAGAACATGTGCCATCGTCTTTCTGTTCCTGAACTTGTTCCAGTGGATAGAGTATTTTCCAGCCCCGTCCAGCTTATGCTCACGGCAGGGTTGCACCCTCCTCATGGCCATGTCGTGCCCCCTTGTGTCTACTGTCCGCATTTTCTTCATCTTTGTACTCTGCCAATGCATGTTTGTGTCCATACATGAGCTACTGAGAACAGTGCTGAGCGAGCATGGAGGGCAGATGTGTTTTGGGTAGACTGATTTAATTTCTTTTGTTTCTGTACCAAGTATTGGAGTCACTGAGTTAGACAGTAGTTCTACTTCCAATTTTTTAAAGGTTTATGGGGAGCGGCCTGGGACAAAGGCCTTGATAAAGATGGCGCCGATATCCGGCTATGATAGTAGTAAACAACCAAACTGAGCATGCTCTGGATTTCCCCTCATCCTCGGGCCGAGGGCGCTCAGATCAGGTGATCCAATAATCAGTTGCCACGTACTAGGCGAGGACAATTTTCTATATAAGCAATCATGGGCCTCGGGTTGGGGTCGGCTCTCTGGTTTCCCCTGAGGACTTTGCACTGCCTGTCGAGATGCAATAAAGCCTTACTGCAGAAGAATCCTGATCGTGTTCTCGTCTCTTCT
>NW_008339846.1:1808832-1822818 GCF_000622305.1 Nannospalax galili | reverse complement strand
TGGATTTCCCCTCATCCTCGGGCCGAGGGCGCTCAGATCAGGTGATCCAATAATCAGTTGCCACGTACTAGGCGAGGACAATTTTCTATATAAGCAATCATGGGCCTCGGGTTGGGGTCGGCTCTCTGGTTTCCCCTGAGGACTTTGCACTGCCTGTCGAGATGCAATAAAGCCTTACTGCAGAAGAATCCTGATCATGTTCTCATCTCTTCTCGTCCGAGCCTGCTGGCGGGGTGGTCAGGAACAGAGCGAGCAACAAAGGTTTATTTTTATTTTTGTGTATGAGTGTTTGCCTACATGTGTGCATGTGTACCGCATGCATGCCTGGTGCCCACAGAGGCCAGAAGAGGACATCGGATCCTCTAGAAATGAAGTTATGGACAGTTGTGAGCCACCATATGGGTGCTGGGAACTGAACCCAGGCCCTCCACAACAGCAGCCAGTGCTCTTAACTGTTGAGCTATTTGTCTTCTACAATCGAGTTCCAGGTTTTTAAAAACATTATATTTTTACTTAGTGTGTGTGTATGTGGAGGTCATAGGACCAATTTCAGGAGTCAGGTCTCTTCTGAAGCATGTGAGTCCCAGGTGTTGAACTCAGGTCATCAGGCTTGGTGTCAGACACCTTCTCCTGCTCAGCTTCTTACCAACCTTAGTTCTGGTTTTCAAAGAACCCCCATCTTGTTTTCCACAGCAACATGAGTCTTCTCTGCCATTGTTTTTGTCTTTTTGGAAAAGGTATTCTAAGTGGAGTGAAGTGATGTCCCCCGTGGCTTTGACCTGCATCCGATGACTGCACTGATGACTGGCAGTACCAAGCATTCTTCATGCCCCCATCGATCACCTGCATGTCTTCCTTTGAGGAGCGTGTGCTCAGATCATTTGCTCATTTAAAATCAGATTATTTAGTTTCCACATTTTGAGTTGACTGAGTTCCTTCTGTATTGTAGATAGTAATCCTTTGCTAGATAGTCTGCAAATATTCCCTCGCACTCCCCTGGCCCCCTGCTGTTCATTCATTGTTCAGATGCTTTTGGATTTGATGTAATTCCATTTGCCAATTTTTTATTTTTGAAGCATAGGCTTTTGGAGTCATAGTCAAAGAATCTTTTCCCAGACCAACGTACCAAAGCACTACACCTGTTTTTGTCTACTTGCTTCACAGCTCTAGCCCTTATGTTTACAGGTCTGGCCCATTTGGATTTCATTTTCGTAGATGCTGAGATTTAGTGTCTGATTTATTCCCCTTTCTGTGAATATTTACCTTTCCCAGTATTCATCCTTCCAGTGTGTATTCTGCTGCCTTGTTGAAGAACAGTTGTCTGTGAATATGTGACTTTATTTCTGAGTTAACCATTGTTTCTTTGGTTTGTGTTCCTATTTTCATGCCAGTACCATGTTGTTTTTGTTAACATGGCCTTGTCATTTATTTATTTAATTTATTATTTATTTGTTTGTTTATTATTTTTTGGTCTTTTTTGAGACAGGGCCTCCCTGTAGCCCCAGCTGTCCTGGAACTTGCTATGTAGACCAGGCTGGCCTTGAACTCACAGAGATCCGCCTGTCTCTGCCTCCCGAGTGCTGGGACGAAAGGCGTGCGCCACCATGCCCGGCTGTAATATTTTTTGAAGTCAGATACTGTGTGATTCCTCCAGTTTTGTTCTTTTTCCTCAGAATTGTTTGGTTATTTGAGTTTTTCATGGTTCCAAATTCTAAGAGTGTTATACTGTTTCTGTAAGGAATGCCGTTGGTATTTTAATAGGCATTGCATCGAATCTGTTGATCTCTTTGGGTGGTATGGACTTTTGACAATGCTAATTTCTCCATTTAGTGACTATGGGATGTTTTTCCGTCTTTTGGATGCCCTCTTCAGTTTCTTTAAATAAGTACTTTATAGTCTTCATTGCATAGTCATTTCAGCTCCTTATTTAAATTTATTCCCTAGGTATTTATTTATTTGTTTATTTTGGAGCTATTGTAAAAGGAATTGCTTTCCTGATTTCTTTTTGGTTGGCTCATTATTAGCACATAGAAACAATTACCTTTATGTATATGGGTATGTTCATGCATGTACATATGTGTGTGTGTATATTCATATGTGGGTCAAAGGTCAACACCAGGTGCCCTTGCTCAGGAGCCATCCTGTTTTGTTTTCTGTAAGACAAGTTCTCACTGATCTGGAGCTTGCCAAATAGGCTAGGCTGGTTGCCCAGTGAGCCCCAGGGATCTGCTGCCTCCTCTCCTTAGTGCTGGGATCACAAGTACGTCTGGATTAGGGGAAGCAAATACGTGTCTCATGTTTGTGCGCTGTCTCCTCGGCCTCCTCTTTAAGCAGCCAGTGAGTTAATGGGTCCTTTTGTTGATGGAGTTTCTGAGGCTTTCTCTAAATGGTCAGGTTCTTGGTGGTGCTTTTGTATATAGGCTGTGGTAACTTGGAAATTCTCAGAACCCACCGTATGTGTCCATAGCTTCCTGTGAGTAGTGAGCACGGCACACCGATGCTCTCCTGGGGCTGTGTGCACCACACCTTCACAGATGCTTTGGTTGGATTTATATATAAAGCCTCAAGGTAAGGAATTATTCTGACCTGCAGATTTCACTGCTGGTCCATGTACACATGGATGGCCGGTGGTTGCTTCATGTTCTAAAGAATATATTGCAAGATTGTAACTAGGAGTTTTTACCCTTGCAATAAACTTTTAGTTTTAGAACAATTTTAGCTTGGAGAAAAGTTGCAAAGAGCACTGGTTCATGCAGAGTTGGCACATAGAAGATGTTAAGAGTGAGTACTTCCCTAAGTCTGCACCTAGGTGCCTGGCTTACCTACCCTTGGCAAGCTGTGGGATCCACAACTTCTCATGCACACAACTTCTGGTTTCTTTTTACATTACTTTTCTTGTTGCTGTGATAAAATACTGGATGATACAACTTAGGAAGGGTGGCTCACAGTTTGAGGATGCAGTCCATCATGGTGGGGACAGTGTGACATGGAGAGCAACTCTGGCTGTGGTGGCAGAAGCATGAGGCAGCTGGTTACATTGCATCAAGAAGCAGAGACACGACTCCTGGTGCTCAGCTCACTTTTTCATTCCGTCTGCATCTGCAGCCCATGGAATGTGCCACTCGCATGTGCAGAGGGTCTTTCTGTTTCAGTCAAACCTCTCTGGAAACACCCTTGCAGAGTCACATAGTGCTGTGTCTCCTAGGTGATTCTAAATCCCATCAAGTTGGCAATGTTGACCATCACATACCTCATGTTAACCTCTCACATAACTATGGCACATTTGTCAAAACTAAACGTTAAACACTGGTTCCTTATTAAGAACTTGAGACTTTTGAATTCTAAAAGTGTTCTGCAAATATCCCTTTTCTGGTGTGGGATCCCCTCTGGGGTATTTCCTGCCATTTCACTGCTCTGTCTCCTTGGTCTTTGCTGTGATTCCTTCTCACTCTGTCCGTTTTGTTTCTCATGATCTTGACACTGCTAAGGAATGCTGCTTGGGCCATTTGTAGAATAATTGACTTATCTTCTCTGGTGTTTTCCTTGGGTTTACACGCAGGTCCTTGGGGACTCATCGGAAAGAAAATCACAAGGACAAAGTCTGACTACATGCTATTGCAGCTCATAACCTTGACTCTGGCTCCGGTGGAGGCTCTCAAACCTCTCCACTGTTGAGTTACCACTTTCTCTCTCTGTAATTTGCTCTTTGGAAGTGAGTCACAAAGCAAGACATAGTTGAAGAGGTTTCATCTCCATCACAGTGATTCCTATGTGTTATGTGACTTTTTAAGATGTGCATCCAAGTATTTCTTAAGCTTACTCCTTTACAAACAGCAGATGACAATGCACATGAGTAAGTCAACCAGGCCTGGTTCTGTCATAGCGTGATGGATGCTGGTGTCTGGTGAACAGGTGGCTGGTTTTATGGAAATGGCTATACTACTTGCTCCGAATGATACCTGGTCAAAGCAAGAGGCTAAGCTTTGTGAGATTGAGCAGATAGCCCTTGACCTTAGCCCTCTTTTGGAGAACTACCCTGACCACTGACCCTTGCTATGGAATGAGGCTCTTCCCCTGCCTGAGACCCTGCACCAGGCATTGGTGGTGCAGGGCGTTTGGGGAACCTCCCTGGAGCATATAGACAGTTGTAATTAATGGAGACATCACAGACAGCTTCCTGAATGAAGGTAGAGCTGACAGCCTCCTCTTCTAAGGCTGTAATTAAAGAAGCAGTTGAGAAATGTTATATTTCCACTCCTGAATATTCAAACTTATCTGTCACAAACATATTGTTAAACCCCCCTTAGGTCTCGGTTGGGTTGTCACTTTTACGTGCCTGCTCACAGAGAGGGTTTGCTCCAGGCTGCTTCTTACAATAGAGCACTTCAGTCCTCAAAGGGCTATCCGTGTCTTCTGTGGGAGGGTGATAGTTCAAAGCAAAGCAAGTGTCCCAGTTAGCTGTGCTGGGAACAATCCCATCAAACCCCCAACATTTCCACCTAACCGACTTCCTATTAGATTTCTGCATGGGAAGATCAACAGTGCTTGCAAAAATAGAACGGGCTCTGTTGTCCTTAATTGAGCTCTGCCTGGGGAGGCTAGGCTTTGCTTTCCTAATTTAATCCATCCGACTGCAGCGGCTTTCACTTGTGATGTTAGTCACTGCTGAAGCTCTCCATCAGCGAGGCAGCACTGTGCCTGCTGCCTACTGTCTTGAGGGCAGGTCATTAGGAGTATCCTTCTCTGGAAGGGCAGCCCAGGACCGAGCCATCGCTCCCCAACCCATCTCACTGTCACTGCTGCAGGTTCAGGACACAGGTAGCAAGAGGCAGGGTTTGTGCCTTATTGCTGCTCAGGGCTGGGGACACAGTGGCATCCATCATGGTACCATGATCAGAGAAACCAAGGTGGTGGCTCCGGATTCAAGCCTACTTGGTTGGTATTGTTAGTCTGGCCTGATTTTAATTTTCTTCTCAAGGTAGTCTGTTCTGGAATTGGCACTTGGGATGAATCCATTTTAGACTTGATTATGGTAGATTTTTTTTTTTTTTTTGGTCTTTTAGAGACAGGGTCTCCTTGTAGCCCCCAAGCTGGCCTGGGATTCTGTATATAGACCAGATTGGCCTCAGTCTCATAGAGATCTGCCTGCCTCTACCTCCTGAGTACTGGGATTAAAGGCATGCACCGCCACACCCAGCTGTGGCAGATTCTTGAAGAGTGCACCCTAATGAAGGAAAAAGCAAATCTTCCAGAATGTGCCACTTATCTGAGGAACTCCTGGGTTTTGTCTCTGGGATCACCTCATTACTTCCGTTTCCTAGTTTTTCCAGGGAGCTGAATGTTCTCTCTGCTTCCTTCCTACCCCCACTGTTGCTCTGTTTCCGGGGGGGAGGGTCTGTCTAACAAGAATGGACATAGTCAGGGCAATTTGCCGGGGCTGCCCAGACATCCTGTTGGCTTCTTTACCTGAAAGTGTATGTTGTTCTACCTTGCAACTGCTACGCTGACTGGCATATTCCCAAGAGTTTGCTGGGCTGGTATTAAAGTGAATAGCCTTCATGGCTCCATGCTTGAAGCAGAATCCTGTGACTGGCTGGAGGACTGAGGTCTGGGAGCAGATGAAGAGGCTTCCATCCAGACTGCAGCTCCCTGGGTCCTTCTGTCATTTGTTCCTGCCTGACCTCACTGCGATGCTGAATCAGGTCATTACCCAAATAACAGCTGGCTTTGGTTTAGCTTGTTTTTTCAGAGAAGCTTTTGGCTTACACTGGGCATTCCCGGAGCTGTTGGAATTGGGAGGGACCAGGGGCCAGAACACCTGTTTTAGATGTGTCTTTGCTAAGGAGTGGGGATGGCCTAGCCATGCATTTCAGGGAGCATGCTAGCCTACCAGAGAATGTGGAGTCCTTTTTGCAAGTAAAATACCCAATCAACTATATTCCTATATTTCCATAAGTCATTTGTCATCTGGCATCTCCAAGGCTACCTGAGATAGGCCACATCACTGACACGGATGCTGTCAAGGAGGGTTTGTGGGAGGCCTTTGCTCACCAGTGCTCTGCCACAAGAGGAAGTCACCTACCGGGTTTCAGTATGATACGCATGTCCACGAATTATGCTTGAGGTTTTTATTTTATCAAACTTAATTATTTAGACAATATTATCCACCTGTATTCTGTAAGTGGAACTGTGTGTTTGCACTCACAGTATTTATAATTCAGTGTCGACATCACAATTCATGATGAAATATGACCGTGAAACAGAAAGACTGAAGTTGACGTGAACGCTTTTTAAAGACTTTGAATGCATTCCTCACCCAAAGATGTAGTTTCCAACTTCTGTGCGGCCTGAAACACATTTAGCACATGATAAAGGACTCTGCAGGTTACAGCTTAAAACGCTGCTGCCAGAGACCCAGGGATGTTTACATGGCTGACGTTTGAGCTGCGTTCGAGGGAGTTTTCACATTGGGGACATGTAGAGAAACGTGGGATGTTGGAGGTTGAACAAAAACGTGTGTGGTGGGAGGCCATGGCTGAGGCACCTCATTTCAAAAATGAGTGATCAGAAGTCCAGGGGAGGCTAGGGGCACCGTAGACAGCGTTAGGAAAGTTGGCAGGAGCAGAGTGAGGCCACCCTAGTTCAGGGTTAAGTGGCCTCTGCTTGTTGAGAGCTGAATATTCAGGGCTGCCACAGGTGCAGGCTGCCCGTCTCCCTGGAGAGCAGCTAAGGGGCTATTGGCAAGCCTGTCCTAGCTGGCCTGGGGCTGAGCCTGTATGGGTCAGTCTCCAAGTGCATGTCTTTTAGTAGATCTGCTTGCATGCTGCTGATACAATTACATATGACAAATGAAACCGTTTCTAGGTACATGCCTTTGTCTTAGAAGTTCTGCGTGGCCACTGCTGATGCAAGTGCATGTGATTAATGAAACTCTGATTATTGAAACTGTGTGGTTCAATGGAACTGGTGGTTTTGTGCTATATTTCTATAGTAGATTCTTTCCTGCTTTGAGGCAAGGTATAAAACCATTGTTATCATGCAATAAAGTGCCTGCATAGTCATCAGCCCGCAGGTTCTCCTGATCCAGCTGTGTCTGTGTCTGTGTCTTTTTTCCTTCATCCCCTACCCTTCCCACTCAGGTTTTAGGATCCCCCGCAGCTGAACTGTGGCATTTGCTGGCCTAAGAAACAACCTGGATGGTTTTGACACCACTTCCTCCAATTCCCATAATCCTCTAAGCTCCTTTTCCTTTCCTCTTTTTTTCCTTGGTGAGGGGGGGGATTGAGACAGGGTCTCCCTGTAACCCCAGCTGTCCTGGAACTCACTATGTAGATCAGGCTAACCTTGAATTCACAGAGATCTGCCTTCCTCTGCCTCCCGAGTGCTGGGATTAAAGGTGTGCACCACCATGCCCAGCTTTTCCTTTTCTTTAAAAAGTTTCTTCTAGTTTGCTGACATCAAGTCATGACTCCTTGGCAGAAATAACCAGATACTACATTTAGCTGACAGTCTTGATTATAAACCATTTAAAAACAGGAGTAGTGGAAGATTCTAGAAGGGTGGAAGCAGGGTGTCATTATGTGTACCAACTGATCTGTTAAGTGAACATTTCTCATGGAGCTTCTGTGTACTGGTGAACAGCGATTTAGAAAATAAAGAGGAGGGGGCTGGAGAGATGGCTCAGCAGTTAAAAGCACTGAGTGTTCTTTCAGAGGACCAGGGGTTCAATTCCCAGCACTCACATGGTGCCTAACAACCACCCATAGCTCCAGTTCCAGGAGATCCAACACCATCTTCTGACCTCTGTGAACACTACATGACATAGGTGCACTTACACACGTGCAGGCAATACACTCATATGCAAAAAATAATAAATAAAAATATTAAAAGAAAATAAAGAGGAATAGATGCCCATGTAAGTACACAGTGTCTAGGTTTACTAAAATGGTCTGTAGAGGGGGCTAGTGTAGCTCAGTGGTACAGTGCATGCCAAGCATGTGTGAAGCCTTGGGTTCAATCCTCAGTATCAGAAAGAAAATTAAATGCAGAGAAGTGATCCCCTAACAAAATTAAACTCTTGAAGCGCCACCTTTTTATTTTTCTTATTTTACTAACTTCTACTGCAAACCAAACAGGAAAGTTAATAATAAAAAGAAGCATATTTGTTAAATATTAAGAATGCATAAAGCTCTGGAGTCCAGAGTTGACTTCTAAGCAAAGGGGATGAAGATAATTTTTCATCGTGTTTAGCTTGAAGAAATGCACATTTTTAAGGCCCCAGGAAGCACTCAGAGGAGCCACTCACAGGCTGGTCATTTTTAAAGCATTAGTTTGGACACAGCCACATGTGATCTCTCAGAGATGTGGTGGCTTTCCACTTCTTAAAGGAGAATTTGTGTATGCGTATTTGGAGCTGAAGTTTTGGGGAATGTGTCGGCTTGTATTTGCCCTCATGTCTGGATTCTCATGACTTGAAACCCACAAGGCTGCTTTGTGGAGTGTGCTGTTGGTGACGAGATGCTGTGAGTGGAGAAATACCAGCCTGGAAAGCCCCAGGCCACCACCTTCCCAGTCTCTGTCACTTGATTCCCTTTGATGATTTGCCTGGTTACTTATATTTTCTATTGTTGACCTGTAAAAGTAAGACATGGAATGATCTAGACTCTGAGGCACTACAACCATTCAGATATCCGACCCCTCTTCAGAACCTCTTCAGTGAAATTCTGAAAACCCCATGAAGAGTGCTGAAGAAGTCAGGCACAGTGGCTCGAACTTGAAATCCCAGCACTCTGAAGGCCAACGCAGGAGGTTTCCACCAGACTGGGCTACATAGTGAGGAAGAGGTTAGTCTGGACTACAAAGTGACGCACTCTGTCAAACGAAAGAATGAACTAACTAATTAACTAAGTGACCAACCACCAACAACAACAACCAAAGATTACTGAAGAACTGTTTTACTTAAAAAAATTTACCTGTACATTGAGACATAGGGTTGGATGGACTTATGTAAATGTGCTCAGAGATAGCTTCTCTGTCCTTTAAAAATTCACCAGATAATTTTAATATTTTGCAAGATCTGTTGGGATTTAATTTTTTCATCACATTAATTTGGTGTGTGTGTGTGCGCGCGCGCACGTGGGCCATGGATAGTGTGCAGAGGTCAGAGAACCTCTACACTGTGGCATTTGGCTCTCCTTCCACCATGTGGATCTGGGGCTCAAAGTCAGGTCATTTGCTTGGTGGCAAGCGCCTTTACCTGCTGAGCTATCTTGCCAGCCCCTGTTGGGATTTAAAATACTTTAAGTTTCTGTTACCAGGATTCAGAACCACATATTGCCCTAACCTACCATAAACACATATCAGATAATATCTTGGCCAGAGTAGATAAACACAAACTGGCAAAACCAGAGACAGAACAGCAATGGTTTGAATGCGCTAGAACTCAGTACTCAGCGTTGGGAGGTGGGGTCTTTGGGAAACAACTAAGCCATCAGTGCTCTGCCCTTATGAACGGACATGGACTTTTACAAACAAGGCTGAGGTACACGCCCTGGCTCCTTTCCGCCTGTCTAACCTTCTGTCTCTTCTGCCATATGAGGACATAGGATTTGTCTCCTCTTGTCCCTATATGCATTTGAGGACATGGCAAGAAGATGCCATTTGGAAACTAGAGCTGACAGACACTGAATCTGTTGTCTGTGACCTTGAGTTTGCCAGCCTCCAGAACTGTGAGCACTGAATTTCTGCTCTTTATTAATGATGGAGTCTTCGGCATTTGCTATGCCAGCACATGTGGACTAAGGCAAGCTGAGTCTTCCTACTCCAATTCCATCTTCCTGTTTTGAAAAATCCTTTGGGTCTCAATTTTTTCATTTTTAAAATGAGAAAGCTCAAATCAGGAGACCACAAAGGCATGTTCCTCCTTGATGAAGCCATCGAGTTTCATATACAATATGAAGAGTGTTGATAAACAGAAGCAAGGGAAAGCCACAAACAGCAGAAGCATGCATCTGAGGTCAGACCCTGGCCCTGTTTAGATTCAGCAGAAGAGCTCTGTTTCATTTGAGTTCAGATTTTCCCATGGCAGACACCACTGTGGTTTCTGTACTAATTACAGATGTCAAAGAAAAAAATTTTTTTTTTACTTTTCTCTTTTTATTTACCAAGAAATAGAACAAAATCATATAGCGGAACACAAGCTGAGTTTCTAGAATATTTTGACTTAAGTATTCTTGATATGGACACACAGTAGGTATGTGATGTTTTGTGGGGTTACCATTCTTGCATTCATTTATTTTTTTAAATATTTTATTTATTCTTTTATGTGTATGAGTATACTGCCTGCATATATGTAAGTGCACCTGTGGTGTGCAATGCCCATGGAGGTCTGAAGAGGGCATCAGATTCACTAGAACTGGAGTTAGGACAGTTGTTAGCTGCCAAGTGGGTGCTGGGAATCAAACCTATGTCCTCTGCAAGAACAGCTAGTTCTCTTACCCACCGATTCATCTCTCCAGCCCTTCTGGTGGTCATTTAACAAACACTGCTTGGATATTGTGATGGCCTATGTTCATTATGACAAAATCTAGAATCAACTGTGGATGGGCCACTGAGCATTATGTGAGGAATTATCCTGATTATGATAACTGATGGGGGAGACCCATCTTCATTGTGAGTTGGGCCATTCCCTGGGCTAGGAATCCTGGACTCCATAAAGCAAAGACAGCAAGTTGAGTATGTCTGCACTGTTCTGTGAACACAGGGTAACCCGCTCCTTCGAGCTCCTGCTGCCTTGACTTCCCTGGTGTTATGAAGAAGGATGAGCTAAAACACACCCTTCATCTCTTTTTAAAAAAACTATTTTATCTATTATTTTTATTTCATGTATATGAGTGTTTTGCCTGCATGTCTGTAAGTGTACCCATGTTGTGCAATGTTCATGGAGGTTAGAAGACAGTGTCAGGTCCCTTGGAACTGGAGTTACATAACATTGTTAGCTGCCATGTGGGTGCTGGGAATCGAACCTGGGGGTCCTCTGTAAGAGCAGCCAGTTCTCTTAACTGCTGAGCCATCATTCCAGCCCCATACCCATCATTTCTTTTCTTTTCTTTTTTTTAGCAATTTCTAAAATAAATTTCTTTATTTCATTATTTTTAAAAAATTTTTAATAACTACATGATTAGAAGAAGCATTTCACTACAGCTTTAACATATTCAGTAACATACTCCAGAGCAAGAGTACATCTCTTTCACAAGTGGGTGCAAGTTTCTAGGTTCACAGTTGAATTAATACAATTATATAGTATTAAACTCAGTATAAGCCCTGTAAGACATTAAATTGAATGAGTTGTTAACCTTTGAAAAAGATCTCCATTTCATTTTAGAATATATTGTTCCTTGCAGAAAGACTCATTGTTTTTGCTACTAACACTGAGATGTTGGTGCATGCATCTCTAATGTGTATGTATCTGATTATTACTAGTCATAATCAGTTGCACTTGGATCCTTGGAGCCTATGTATGTCTACAAAGTCATTGGGTAGATTTCAATGGTAATGTTTATCACCTCTACTAATTAACATGACATAAATTTCCATGCTTCCTCCTCAAATATAATAAACTTTAAAAAATTTGTTGATTTTTTTTTGTGTGTATATCACACAGAACATCACAAACCATCTTATTCAACTATACACCCACTTCCCAGATGGCACCCTCCCTTAGCCTCCCTCCCCCCACTAGAGACGTTATACTCTGATATCCTTGCTACTGTCTGCTGTGCTGTCGGCACCCCCAGCCATTCCCCACTGCTTGCCCTTCTGGTGAATCTAGTCAGCCTATCTAGAGATCTTTGTTTTAGGAAGGTCAGCTGTTCCTCATCTAGCAGCAATCAGTTGTCAGTATTCCTTTAGATAAGATTGGGGTCTGCTGTTCATTTTCCCAGTTCTATGCTGGGTTACTATCTGGGAGTCCCTTTGGCCACCCTGGCCAACATCTCAAAAGAAGGTATCTCCTATCTGGCATTGTTGCTTGTTATGTAGCCTTTAGCTATGCATATGGACTCTTAAGAAGTTATATTGGCCCCTTTAATATTTGGTTATACTTTCCTTTAAAATTTTTTTATCATTTTTATGTGTATGCATGTATTGCCTGCATGTAGGTAAGTGAACCCATGTCATGAAATGCCTGTAGAGGACAGAAGAGGCTGTAGGATCCCCTGGAACTGAAATTAGGGACAGTTGTTAGCTGCCATGTGGGTGCTGGGATGTGAACTTGGGTCTTCTGCAAGAACAACCAGTGTTCTTACCCACCAAGCCATCACTTCATCCCCGAGAAATAGTTTTTAAAGTCCATCTGGTGGGGTCTCCTCAGCCTCCTTGATCAAAAGGACAGGTGACCCACTACAATTACAGGACATTTTGAGGACAGGTGACCCACTACAATTACAGGACATTTTGAGGGATGCTCACAGTCCCCTGGAACTAGTTGACCTAGGAAGGCAAGGAGCAAAAACTGTCCTTTATGTCCCTCTGACCAAATTATTATAGGCCTCAAAGTATGTCTGTTAAACAACCAAGAAGGTTAGTTCCACCAGTCTGGTACTTTTAATTACTGTGTGTCACATAGATAAATATTGGGCAACGATCAGTTGTTCTCAGATAAACCTTACCTAGACACATATTTCTTGATCTACTATGTATAATTTGTCAGTAGGTTGTAGGAGTAATATGGTTCCCTCTGGTTTTCAAAACTAGCTAAGCATTATTTATCTTTCACATTGTCTCACGCCTCCATTATGGTTTTCCCACTTAAGGTGCCCCCCTTTACCCCCTTTCTCCCTTAATAATACCCTTCTCCTATGGTCCTACCTCTCTTGAGCTCCTTTTTTCCCTTTATCCCCTAGGTTCCTTGTATACCCTTCCCTCCCCCCTCCCTTAAACTAACCCAATTTTTATCCATATCTCCCTTATTAAGGCCTGTTTCCTACTGTTCTTCTCTTTCAGGTTCTTTCTTTTCCTTTACCTCCCTGTTTCCTTTCCATTATCCTGGTTCCTATAGTTATGTCTGGATATATACTCACTTATCAGGGTTTGGTTCTAGGATCCACATATGACAGAGACTATATGTCAATTTTTTTTTCTGTGTCTGTGTTACTTCACCTAGTGTAACAGTTTCTAGTTCCATCCATTTACCTGAAAATTTCATGATTTCATTTTTCTTTACTGCTGAGTAAAACTCCATCGTAGAAATGAACTACATTTTCATTATCCATTTGTCAATTGAGGGGCACTTAGGTTGCTTCCATCTCTTAGCTATTGTGAAAGAGCAGCAACAAACATGGATGTACAAGTGTCTGCAATAGGATGAGTTCTTTGGGTATATGCCAAGGAGTGGTATAACTGGGTCAAATGGTAGGTTCACTTGTAGTTTTTTAGGAGTTCTCCATACTGCTTTCTACAGGGGTTGAACAAAATTGCAGCCCCACCAGCAGTGGATGAGTGTTCCCCTTTCCCCACATCCTCTCCAACATTTGGTATCATTTGTTCTCTTGATCTTAGCCAGTCTGACTTGGGTGAGATGAAATCTTAAAGTGGTTTTAATTTGCATTTCCCTAATTATCAGTGATGTTGAACATCTTTTAAGATGTTTCATAGCCATCTTTACCTTTTCTTTCGAGAACTTTCTGTTCAGCTCCTTCGTCCATTTTTATTTGGGTTACTTCCTGTCTTGATTCTCTATTTTTTGAGTTTGCTGTATATTTTGGTTATTAAACCTCTGTCAGATTTGTCACTGGTGAAGATTTTCTCCCATTCTGTGGGTTTTCTGTTCACTTCCCTAGTTGTCTCCTTTGATGTACAGAAGCCTTTTAGTTTAATGATGTCCC
Source organism: Nannospalax galili (assembly GCF_000622305.1). NCBI lineage: Eukaryota > Metazoa > Chordata > Mammalia > Rodentia > Spalacidae > Nannospalax > Nannospalax galili. Next base: position 1,808,935 of record NW_008339846.1, on the reverse strand, counting down.
ATTTATTAATTCTTGCCCTTGCTCCCTGAGCAATTGATGTCCGGTTTAGAAAATCCTTTCCTACATCTATATCTTGTAGGTTTTTCCCAATGTTTTCTTCTAA
>NW_008339846.1:1807710-1808607 GCF_000622305.1 Nannospalax galili | reverse complement strand
CTTAAACACCAAAAAGGAAAGTATAACTGAAGATTAAATGGGCCAATATAATTTTTTAAGAGTCCATATGTATAGCTAAAGGCCACATAACAAGAAACAATGCCAAACAGGAGATACCTTCCTTTGAGTTTTTGGCCAGGGTGGCCCAAAGGACTCCCAGAAATGGAAAGCTTTTGCAATGTGATGGTAATTAAGAACTTTGCAGCAGCTATGGGGGAGGTGAGCATGGGAGGTCCTTCTATCTTCTGATGTCTTCCTCAATCACTTTCTTTAAAGATTTAAAATTTTCATTGTAGAGCTCTTTACTGTCTTTGGTTAGGTTTATTCTGAGATATTTTATTTTATTTTATTTTTGTAGCTATTGTGAAGGGGAGTGTTTCCATGTGCTCTTTCTCTGATTCATTGTTATTGGTATATAGAAAGGCTACCGACTTTTGTAGGTTAATTTTGTAACTTGCCACTTTACTGAACGTGTTAACAATTTCTAGTAGTTTTCTGGTGGAATTTTTGGCATCTCTTAGATATATCTTATCATCTACAAAAAAGAATAATTTGATCTTTTCTTTTCCAATTATTACTCCTTTAATTTGCTGCTCTTTTCTTATTGGTCTCGCAATGGTTTCTAGAAGAGAAGTGGAGATAGTGGACAGCCTTGTCTGGTTCCTGATTTCAACGGGAATGATTCCAGTTTTTCTCCATTTAGAATTATGTTGGCTATAGGTTTATTGGATATAGCTTTAATTATGTTGAGGTATGTTCCCTCCAGTCCAATTCCCTCTATGACTTTGAACATAAATGCATGCTGAATATTGTCAAAAGCCTTTTCTGCATCTATTGAGATGACAATGTGGTTTTTGTCTTTGAGTCCCTTTATATGATTAATGCCATTTATTGAGT
>NW_008339846.1:1807241-1807533 GCF_000622305.1 Nannospalax galili | reverse complement strand
ATTAAGTAGTATTGGATGTAGATCTTCTTTAAATGTCTGATAGAATTCTGCTGTAAATCCATCTGGTCCTGGGCTTTTTTAAGTCAGGAGATTTCGTATTACTGTTTCAATTTCTTTTTGTGGGTCTGTTTAAGCTGTTAATCTCTTTTTGGTTTAGTTTTGGTGGTTCCCATGTGTTTAGATACCTGTCCATTTCTTTTAGGTTTTGAAATTTAGTAGCATATAGGTTTTTAAAGTATTCCTTTATAATGTTCTGTATCTTTCTAATGTCTGTTGTGATGTTTCCCCTTTC
>NW_008339846.1:1798872-1806917 GCF_000622305.1 Nannospalax galili | reverse complement strand
CTTAGAGCTATAAACTTCCCTCTAAGGACAGCTTTCAGCGTGTCCCAGAGCTTTTGTTGTGTTGTAATGTCCTTTTCATTTAGATCCAAGAATACTTTTATTTCTTAATTTCTCTTTTGACCCATTCATCATTCAGGAGTGTGTTGTTTAATCTGCATGTGTTCATGTAGTGATTAGGGCTTCTTCCAGTGTTGATTGTAAACTTTATTGCATTGTGGTTTGATAGAATGCATGGAATTATTTCAGTCTTTTTGTATTTGTTGAAGTTTGTTTTGTGCCCCAGTATATGGTCGATTTTGGAGAATGTTCCATGGGGTGCTGAGTAGAAAGTATGTCCTTTGGTGCTTGGGTGGACTACTTGGTACATGTCTGTTAAGTCCATTTGATATATGGTATTGTTTAATTCAGATGTCTCTCTGTTAACTCTCTGCCCTGTTGACCTATCTAATGGAGACAGTGGGGTATTGAAGTCCCCTACTATTAATGAGTTGGGATTAATCTGGGTCTTAATGTCCTGTAGTATTGTTTTTATGAAGTTGGGTGCACCAGAGTTTGGTGAATATATGTTCATGATTGTAATAACTTCTTGATTTATTGCTCCTTTGATCAGAATGAAGTGGCCTTCTGATTAGTTTTGTTTTAAAGTCTATTTTGTCAGATATTAGAATTGCTATGCCTGCTTTTTTCTTAGTACCATTTGCTTGGTATATATATTTTTCCATCCTTTCACTTTGAGATAGTGTCTGTCCTTGAAAGTGAGATGAGTTTCTTGCAGACAACGAAAAGATGGGTTTTGTTTCTTAATCCATTTACCTAGTCTGTGTCTTTTTACTGGGGAGTTCAATCTGTTAATATTTAAAGTTATTAATGAAAGATGAGTATTGAATCTTGTCATTTTTATTTCTGTACATTCTTGATATAGCTGTAGTTTTCCAGTTATACCTTCATTGGATTTCTTTCTGCAACCCCTTGGGTATAGTCATTCCTTTCTTCAGTTCTTTATATTGCTTCCAGAAGTCTCTGGTTTTATGGACACGAATTCCTTCAGCCTATTTATGTCATGGAAGATTTTTCTTTCCCCTCTGACTATAATAGACATTTTGGCTGGGTATAGTAATCTGGGTTGGCATCTGCGGTCATTTAAAACTGGGAATGCTTTGGTCCAGGCTCTTCTGGCTTTCATAGTTTGCACTGAAAAGTCAGCTGTAATCCTAATGGGTTTTCCTTTATATGTGACTTGTTTCTCTTTTGCAGCTTTCAGAATTGTCTCTTTGTTTTTAACATGTACTGTTTTTACTTTGATGTGCCATGGACAGTTTCTTTTCTGGTCCTGTCTGTTTGGTGTTCTGTATGCTTCTTGTATTTGTATGGGCATGTCTTTCTTTAATTTTGGAAAATTTTCTTCCACAATTCTGTTGAAGATCTGGTCCATGCCATTATCTCGGGATCCTTCTCCTCCCTGCATGCCTGTGATTGGTAAGTTTGTCTTTTTATGGTGTCACACAATTCCTGCATATTCCATTCTTGTGATTTCTTAAATTTTTCATAGTCTTTGCTTGAGTGGTCTAGTTCATCCACTTTATCTTCCAGTCTTGATCCTCTGTTTTCCATTTCATTCATCGTACTGGTGAGGCTTTCTCCTGTCGTTTCTCACTGGCTTACTGAGTGTTTCACTTCTTTCTTCATTTTAGGCTGAGTATTCTTCAATATTTCTAACTCTTTTCTGAATTCATTCAGAAGTTTATCCCTATCTGCCTTCAGTTCTTTGATTTCTTTTGGGTGTCTGTGTATGTTCTTTAAATTCACTGAATTCTTTTATCAGGTTTATAATTGCTCATTTGAGTTCCATGTCCTGCATTATCTCTAGGGGGTTCTCATTTTACTCCTCTAGAGAGATATTGGTTTTTGGTGGGAATATTTTACTTATTTTTTTCTTGTTACTTTGACATGTGGATTTCTTTTGTTGATTCTGGTTCTTGTGTGAGACTTAAGCCTTTCTTTGTTGAGTTTAGGTCTGCTTCTCTTCGTAAATTTTATGTGCCTTTGTTGTTTACTTGTTGAGCATGAAGAGCTGGTTGATCTAGGCTTCAGGGTCTTTCTTTTGATTTTATATTGGAGTGACCAAATTGCTTTTCTCTTCAGGAGTTCCCACAGAGGCCCAAGTCAGATGAGGATCAGATGCTCTCGGGCTTTCTCCTAAGGTCTGGATCCCTCCAGGATAGATTTTGGCCTCAGAAATTTGGGGGTTGGACTGGCCTGGGAGCTGGGACCAGGAAAGTTGCTGATTTAGGGCAGCTGGTGGCCATGCCACCCAGAGATGCAAAAGGAAGATGGGGGTGGGAAGAGGCCCCAAGGTCTCCTGGGGACTGCACTGAGGAGCTGGGTTGGTCTGGATGCAAAGGATCAGGAAGAGGAAAGGTCAGCCCAGGTGTCCAGGAAAGAGGCTGGCGTGTGGTGCATGCCCAGGTAAGCAGAGGGAGGTGAGGGCGGGGCCAGGCCCAGAGTGCCCCTGGGGACCTGAGGAGGAACTGAATTGGTCTGGATGCACAGGATCAGGAAGCAGTGGTAGTTCCCCATGTGTCTGGGGTGCCAAGACAAGGAATAGGACAGGACGCAGGCTAGGAGGAGAGACTGGTGGGGGTGGGGGGGATGGGTGAGGTTTGGGGAGTCAAGGCTTGGAGGGCGAGAGAGACTTACCCTGGAGAGAGGAGCCTGCAGGTCGGAGAGAGGCCTGTAGGTCGTCAAAGAAATTTAAACTTCATCATGACCTAAGAAGACCAGGCCATTTCAGGCTGGATTTGAATTCTACCGATTTTGTTGATTTCATAAAAATATCTAATTCTAATATTTGCTCCTTCCAGGGAATTTGACATGGCTGTATGTTGTACTCTATTTTCTAAGTATTGGATGCTTCCAAACTCTGGGCCTAGCAACTTATTTTACAAAGAAAAGAATAGCAATAATAACAATGAAACAGGACTTGGAGCAATGGAGTTGGAACCGACCTGGAAGCCACCTCCTCTGAAGGCTAGCTCTCATAGCTTTGGAGACCACAAAGCAAGCTGCTAACCGAGAACATCAATTGATGGTCCAACACCAGCTTCAGGGCCTGAAAAACACATCAATGACCAGTACAGCAAACGATATTGGTACACTAGTGATACTTTTATCTTGGGGTAATCAACAGCTACCTAATCGGACTTAAAGCCCACTTAGTGGGAGGAAATGTGCTTGTGTGTGGTACTGTTAACTTAGCCAAATACACATGGATGGAGAGGTCATAGATCTTAGAGAAAAACCCCAAGGCTGTCACATCTCTAGACAAACGTAAAGTGCTGGGATTAAAGGCATGTGCCACCATACCTGGCTCAAATGTAATTTATTACTATGTGTAAAATACGAATCTTTAAATCTATAGGTAAGTATAGATTTAAAGTCACCTCCTATCAAAGAAGCTTCTTTTTCAGGAGACAGAGATAATTAGAGTTCCACAACTGGTCACACACAGAGATTGTCTGTGAATTGCCCAAGCCTAAGTGGCACATCTACAATGCAACCTCTACACCTAGAGCTCACTGAATACAGCACAAGGGAGGAGGGGCATGACTCTATGGAAACATGAGTCCTACAGGCTCCTGGGACTCTTCTCAGACCAACCTACAACAATGGTGTCAGCATGCACAGGACCCATGCAAACAGAGCAGACAAAAACCTAGACAGAGGTGGAGTCCTGTGTCCACCCCAGAGTCTAGATCTCTCGCATCTTCCCCTCCTCAGGTCTATACCCACCACCCACTACCATGGATGACAGGATCTGCAGTCCTGGTCCTCAACACTCCAGCAAGTGCAAAGCCAGCTTTGCAGGCATGATGCTACCTAGGCCATTTTCCCATCCGTCATGGGCTGCCTGCTGCACCAGGGTGTGATGGTGGGATGGGCCAGGACTCCTGCCTGCACGAGGAGGCCCAGAGCAAGAGAGGCATCCTGACCCTGAAGCACCCCATGGAGCACAGCACGTAACCAACTGCGGCAACATGGAGAAGATCTGGATCACACCTTCTACAACAAGCTGCATGTGGCCCCCGAGGACTACTTGGTGCTGCTCACCAAAGCCTCTCTGAGCCCCAAGGCCTACCATGAAAAGATGACCCCGAACATGTTGGAGACGGTCAACATCCCCATGTTAGCCATGCAAGCCAGGCTGCCCCTGTCTGCTCTGGACGTGCCACTGGCATCGTGATGGAGTCCGGGATGGGGTCACCCACTCTGTGCCCATCTAGGAGGGCTGCACTCTCCCCCACGCCACCCTGCGTCTGGACCAGGCTGGCCAGGACCTGACAGATGACCTGGTGTAAATCCTGACCGAGCTTGGCAACAGCTTCACCATCACAGCCGTGCAGGAAATCACGTGTGACGTCAAGGAGAAGCTGTGCTACGACCTCCAGGACTTTGAGCAGGATGGCCACCGCTGCCTCCTCCTCCTCTCTGGGAAGACCTATGAGCTGCCTGATGGTGATGGCCAGGTCATCACCATTGGCAACAAGCACTTCCGCCGTCCCAAGCGCTCTTCCAGCCTTTGGTCCTGGCATGGAATCCTGCAGTATCCATGAAACCAGCTTTGTGACGTGGACATCCTCCAGGTCCTCTATGCCAACGCAGTGTGGTCCGTGGCACCTCCATGTACCCTGGCATCACAGACAAGATGCAGGAGGAGGTCCGCAGCTCTGGCTCCCAGCACGATGAAGACCAAGATCACTGCTCTCCTGAGCGCAAGCACTCGATGTGGACCAGTGTGGACCGGCTCCATCCTGACCCTGCTGCCCGCCTTGCACAGGTGTGCATCAGCAACAGGCTAGAGGAGTCCGGCCCCTCCAGCATCCACCGCAAACGTTCAGGGCCGACTGAGTGAGCGGTTACCCCCTTTCTTAACAAAACCTACCTTGCACAGAAAAAAAAATAAAACAAAACAAAACCAACCAAAACACAAGACAACATTGGCATGGCTGTATTTGTGTATTTTTTAATTTAAAACTTTTTTTTTTTGTTCTGGCACTTTTGACTCAGGATTTTAAAACTGGGTTGGAACAGGCACCCCAAGTCCTACAGTGTGGGTAGGGCCTTTGATGGTGTATGTTTTTAATAGTCATTCCAAGTATCCCTGGAGGCAGGACGTCCCTCCCAAAAACACCCGGACTCCCAAAAGGAGGATGGCCCAGCTCACACCTGAGTCCCGGCAGGGGAGGCCACAGCATCCTTCTGTGTAAATCATGTACTGCAAATTTTTAAAAAATCTTCCACCTTAATACTTTTTTATTTTTGTTTTTAGTTTTGAATGGTCAGCCATCTTGGCCCTCCTCATTTTGTCCCCCAACTTGATGTATGAAAGCTTTTGGTTTCCCTAGGAGTGGGTTGAGGTGTAAGGCAGCCAGGACTTGAAAAGTGTGCATCTTTAAAAACAAAAACAAAAACCAAAAAACAGCACAGAACTGTGGAAATGGACAGCAGGCCCCAATCTTAGTTGAATAATTATTAGCAGCTGATTACTGCTGGGTGAGGAAGAGCTGGTCTTCTTAAGGGAGGGACTCTAGATAGGCCGGCTAGATCCCAATGGATGAACTTGCACTGAGGGATGTCTGGGGACACTAACTTTACATGATAGACCTTAACATAAATGACAGAATGTATGAACTCCAGTTGGGGGTGGTATGGGAGGGTGCCAAAGGGGAAGGGGGTATAAAGACGATTCTCTGTATGAAATACACAACAATTCAATAAAATTTTTTAAAAGAAGAATATACATTTTCCATACCCTCACCAGATTCTTTCTCCCCAAAGTAGAATTATCTTCTAAAGAAATTCAAAGACTTGTCTGGAGGACAAGGCAGTGAGCTCTGGAAGAGAGTTTTGCAAACAACACAGTCTTCCCTCTTGAATTTAGAGACTGTAAGGCATAATGGGGGGGTCTCTTCCCCACCCCAGCCAAGTTAAGTGAAGTGAAGAGAAGCCAGCCAGGGGACAAGCCCGTCACATATGCTGGGCTCACACATAGTGGTAATGGCCTCTACTTGATGGACATGGGAAAGACTCAAATGAGGAGGAAATGCTAGCAAAGTGTAAAGAAGAAAAGAGATCAGAGGGAATGAAATGCACCTCAGCAGCAAATGGAAAAACATGGGATAAAAAGAGCACTTCTCTTTGTAAAAAGAGATCAACTCCAATATTTTGTGTTCTTAGAGCACACAAAATGGGTGTACTGTTCCCGATGAGCAAAAGGCAGTTTATAAGAGAAAAGGAAACAATTGGGGAATAAGAATGAACTTCCATAAAAGGCAGCGGATCTCTGAGTTCAAGGCCAGCCTGGTCTACATAGTGAGTTCCAGGTCAGCTGGGGCTGCAGGGAGACCCTGTCTCAAAAAGACAGAAAAAGGTTATTGCTTAAATTAAACAAAAATCAGTGCAGGATTGAAAGTTAAATACAGAAAAATTTAAAGATAGGAAATAAAAGAGACTGGATACACAAAAGAAAATGCTTGAAAAGCAAGGGGTCATGTGTCAGGTCCACACATGCTGAATAGGAGCCAATAAAAATTGTAGAGGATTTTCCAGAGAGATTGAGAATTTTCTAGAACTATAGGACAGAAGTTAGACTGAGCAATCCTACTGAGTTCCCAAGCCGGGAATGTGACTCTTGAGGAATTTAGAAAACCAGGCATACAGAAAGTCTCTCAGGAAAGGAGAATCAGTTTGAAATGAGATCTGTCATTCTCCACAGTGGATATTCATGACAATAGAGTGGCTTCTTCTAAGTTCCAAAGGATAGTGACTTTGAATCAAAATTTCTTTTAAAAAATATTTTATTTATTTTTATTTTGTGAGTATGAGTGTATTGCCTGCATGCATATAAATGCACCCATGTTATTCAAAGCCCTTGGAGGTCAGAAGAGGGTGTCAGATTTCCCTGGACCTGGAGTTAGGGACGGTTGTTAGCTGCTGTGTGGATGCTGGAATCTAACCCAGGTCCTCTTTAAGAGCAGTCAGTGCTCTTAAGCATTGAACCATCTCTCCAGCCCTGAATCAAAATTTCTTTACCCAGCTAAACTATCAGAAAACTGCAAAAGCTTTCTGTGCCTGGCTAAGTTATCAGCAAATTGTGAAGGCGGAATTATAAACAGCTCAAATGTGTGTAGATTCGAAATGTTACCTAACAGTGTTCTTTCCTAGACTTAGATTTATATCACCAGAACAAGAAAGAGGGAGATGGGATATAGGCATGCCAGGTTCTGGTCAACATGAGGAAGCTCTTTGGAAGAGAGGGTGGAGTAGTTTTCTCTCAATGTAGTGACCAAATACCCAGCAAGAAGTAAATTAAGGAAGGAAGGACTTATTTCGGCTCACAGTTTAAGGCAATATGGTCAGTTATCATGGGGAACACATTGTGACAGTAGAGTGTGGTCCATGTCCACATTGTGTCCACCGTCAGAAAGCAGAGAGGATAGGCTTGGGGACAGGATAAAGGTCCAGCCCCAGTGGCTCATGCATTCTGTAGGCCCCACTTCAAGACCAGCCCTCAGCTGGGGCCAAGTGTTCAAATGCATGGGTCTATGAGGACACTTTACCTTCAAACCACAGCAGAGGATCCATGGCCTGGAAAGCTGTCAGAGATCAGGAAGGGTATACAAGGGTCTTGCAGAGAGTGAGGAAAACTTGGCTAAAAAGAATAGGCCCTGGAAGGTTGAAACAAATGAGAAAATAAAAGATGAAGAATTCAAATCCTTAAAAAGTAAAAGGCCTTAGAACATTCAGGAAAAGCAATACATTAATAAGATAAGTGAAACATAAGCCTCTCACTTCACTCTGCACAAACACTTTTTCATACACTTAGCAAGATAATCATTGCTTCTGGGGGTGTAGTCACAACTGCAATCCCAGCAGTCAGGGAGTTCAGAGGTTCAAGGACACCTCCACATAGTGAGTTTGAGGCTAACTTGAGCTGTATGAGGCATAAGACCCTGTCATAGGACACCAAAAGAAAAAAAGGGGGAGGA